>NC_045698.1:25761886-26064916 GCF_009834535.1 Camelus ferus | reverse complement strand
AAATTCCTCAACTGTCCACAAAACTGTCTCTTTATCGTTGTTTTAGATTATTCCTTTCTTTCTACCTCCCTTCCTTTCTCCTTCATTCTTTCTTTCCTATTGCAGAATTCTAGCCCTCAAAGACTCACTTAGTACTTGGGAATCATTTTTCACAAATGCTTACAAATGTGTCTTGTGGCTATTTTGTGATATCTACCAAAAGTCTTCCTCTTTTACTTGAGTCTAGACCCATTTTCTCTTGCCCATTTTATTTCATTTTTTTTTTTAGTAACTAGGCGCTCTGCCATTTCCTACCTATTCTTCTATACTTCTTCTCTCCCCTGACTGTGGAAAGGGACATTACTCTGTGAAGTTTTGTCATCTCTTATTTTTGTTTTGTTTCTTACCTAATCCTGCCTGTTTTTCTGCAGTAACACACTGTGAAATGTTTGTGCTGTTTCATTATTTTCCTCATCATTAACTGCATGTAGAAGCAGAAGCAGTCACAACAAATCTGAACAAATTCCTCTGTGATACAAACTCCTGGGTAAGCAATGGAAGACCTGAAAGGTGTATAACGAAAAACATCTGATTCACTCACCAGTATGTATACACAGAGCTCTGTACTAAGCTGTAATTTGATTAGTACAAATTTTCTGTACTAAGGACTTGGATTACACTTGTATCATCTGTACTCTCACTCAGTACACTACTACAGTTCAAATTATAAGATGCTCCATATCACATCATATAAATTTACAAATAGAAATGACTTCCTCTGGATAGCATTTTTATCTTCATTACCATCTGGTTTTCATTAACATTAACTTCCAAGCATAATGTAGTAAAAAAGTATGTAAAAAAAGTATGTAGTAAAAAAAAAGTATTAGAGCAGATTTTATCGAAAGGCCCCCACTGAACTAATTCCTAAATGACAGGAATATTTCTTAACCCAGGATGAATTTCATAGTATCAGACCTAAGAATTCTGACGATGCCTTACCAGATGCCAGTTGTTCCTAACAATCCATGTAGTTTTCCAGTATGAAGGAAAGTAACCAATATACCTTGGATATTCATTTTTTTCCTAAAACGTATTTAGAATATTTTATAATGTCACATGATAAAACAGTCATTTCACAATTACACTAGGGTATAATAAAAAGTATCACCAATTCTACTTTGTTTATAGTGTTAACCCAGAGTTTCTCCAATAACAAAATTAAAATCTTTTAACCCTAATGTCTTAGGGTAAAAAACAAAAATATGATTCTTGATCCTAATTGCCTATTTTAAACAATGGAAGCTTTTGATCTCAAAAGATAATATACACACTACCTTGAGCTACTAGAGTAGATAGCTGGTAACTGTTCTTAAATATTGACACCTCAATTCAAGGCACATTCTTGCTTTTACAGAAAAACACTTCTAAGTACATTTACTCAAACTGATCCACATCAAGAAATATTTGAGGCCCCAAGATCCCATTTCTATGCTCCTTTACATCTCCTCCCCACTTCCTCTGTTCATATGTCCAGGTCCACTCACCTTCCTTTATGAGCAAACTCAGTCCAGATGCAATATTAGTACACTGAACCTTGTGTCATGGATAGTTTCATGAAAAAATTTTTATCAAAGTATTATCTTTTAAATTGCTCATTTACTTCTAAAATGTCTTCTAACTTTATTAAATACATTTTCTCAGAAAAAAAATCTGAGAAATTGAAGTCAGAAATAAAACAAACCTTGTAAAAATAATATTGATATTAGAAGCCTAGGTATGGACTTTAATTCACATTGTTGGATAACCTTAGAGGTTCCATGAGATTTTTATGTACAGCCATGTTTATGAACTTGGACATGGGTGCTGGACAACAGAAAAAGAGGAAAAGCTGCTGTACTTTAAGAAGCCAACATAAGCTTGGTTCCATAACCAAATAAAAACAACACACACACACAAAATTCTTTTACTTAATATAAAATTAAAATTGTACATAAAATACAAGTTTCCTAAATAGAGCAATATATTTTTAAATAAAAAAACAAGGTGATCACAAATGATTTACTATAAGAAAGCAGGGATGGTTTAACATTCTGTAATGTATTAATGTACTTCTCTATAAAAATGGACAGCAAAAAAAGGGCAAGATTATACCAAATACTCCACAAAAGCATCTGACAAAGTTCAACAGCTATGATAAAATTAGAAATAGAATAAAAATTCTTTAACTTAATAAAGTTATATACCAAATCCATCATACTGTTTTTCAAAAAATCTTAAAATAAGAGGTATTTAACCTAGCACACTGTTTTCCTTGTTTAGTTTTTGCTTAGGAATGTGGGGCAGGGGGCTGGGGAGGCCATACCAACCTCCAAGTTGGTAAGAGAAATGGAGGAAAATTCTCAGGCGTAAATATAATTTACCCCTGGCTGTGTCAGGCCATCCTCCAGTATAGCCAAAATGGCTCCACATCTCAAAAATCAATTAGTATTATCCAGGAGGTGTAAAAATCTACTCCTAACAACAGTGGACCTTTCACGAGCATCATCACAGTCAGATAATGTAGTACCATCATCACTGGTGTGTCCTACCAGAGACTCCAAGGTAAAGGGAAATTGTCCTGTCAATGGGGAACAGTACTGCAGAGTGTTCTTAAGGAAGTGAGTTTTTGTAACCTTTCCTTACACAGAAGGGATTTGTATCTTGTATGTGCATCTATGAATCAATCGCCATAATCTTTGTGACAACCACTCACAAAGTACCTAATGCAGTGGGTTCACATCTTGGTTCAGACACTTGGAATCATGTGTCCTTGGGAAAGTCAAAACTGGTTTCTTCATTTGAAATACATAATAACATTACTACCTACTCCATTGCTCAAGGAAAACATAGGATAAAGTGCTTATTTAGCACATGTAAAGTTTACTGCAAAGTGTTCAATAAGTGTTAGATATTATCTCAATGTTATCTTGTTGGAAAATTTTAACAGTCTCTAAAGAGGTATTAAATCATTCCTACTGATTTTGACTTTTCAATAATATATGGTACAGATTTATTTAGTACTCTTCAATGGCTTGCCTTGTAATTACATTAAAATCCTAGCCAACTATACCTTAGCCTTCAACATCTTGTATGATCACTGTGTGATCTAGTCTCTGCCTTCCTCCCCAAATTCAATTACTATCATTCCCACCTTTCCTACCAACCTACAAACTGTCAGTAAAATTGGATTTTCTGTCCCCTAAATATTCTACATTACATTCACTTCTTAAGGTCTTGAATATGCTATTTTGGCCTGGAAAGCTTTTTTCCCTGAGGATGCCTCACATGCATGGTGTTAAGTCTCAATTAAAAGGTCACCTCTTCAGAGGTTTTCTCTGACTACTCTACATACAGTAGACTCTTCTATTCTCCATCCTTTTGTTTTACTTTACTTTATTCTTAATACTTATTACTACATAAAACTATATAATTTATTAGTGTATCTGTACCTTGTCCATCTCCCAGCACTCACCTCCACTTGAATGTAAGCCCTCACGAAGGCAGAGACTTAGATCACACAGTATACCTGGCACACAGAGCACATATATATTTGTTGATTGAATTAGGCATCTGGACTGATCTCCTATAGCTTAGCCCACTGCTACTTACTACTCAGAGTCAAAAGCCAAGAAAAAGTCAATCAAACTGCAAACCACCTGAATTTATCAATGGTAGAATTAGCTAAAAGGTGGTAAAGGATATGTATAATGGGGGGGAGGGAGGAATCTATGGTTAAAGCCCATTTATCCTCACATAGAGTTATGGACAAAGACAGCCCAATTTGTATAGTATAAAAGAAATTGGAGCACATTTTCAAATGTATAACATACCAGTAAGTCAGTGATTTGGAAAGGGAACTAAAGAATTGCTCTTTTAAGGAATTAGATAAACTACATTTTATACCCAGTAAAATAATGTCATGCCTTAATACTTTACCCAAACTATTTAGAGGATTAACAAAGTTAAATAGGTTTCTTTATATCCTTTTCAAAATGATTTAAATGTTTATTGTGGATCACTGACCTCAGAATATATAACAAAGTTTCTTAAACTTATTTGATCGTGGAATATCTTTCTTCAGACTACTAATTTACATATCCTGGAAATCAATTTGGGAAAAGCTTCTGTAGACCTCATAAAAGTTACTGTGTTAGCGACTATTAGAGCCCACCATTCAGCCTGATCTTTAAGAGTTCTGAGAACAAAAATTTTCCTGTTTTTCCAATTGCTTTTATTCAGCTTAAGTTTTCAACCAGAGTAGCCTGGATCCTCTGTGCTTTTTGTTATTTTCTTCCAACATTAATATCAATTATGTATTTTCTTACCTAACTATACTGCATGAAGTCTCTAAATAGCTGTAGGCATCTCTGTCTTGTTTCCTATTTAAATGCAAGTAGCTTTAGTATTCCTATATATAATAAAATATTTACTTTAAATTTTTCTAAATGGTTTTTATCAGGTTTCAATAAGTTCTTCCTATTCCTAGGAGTTTTACTAGGAAAGACTAATAAATTGTCAAATGTCAATTTTATTATATAATAAAATCATATGATTCTTTCACCTTTCATTTTTTTAAACATTTTTTTATTGAGTTATAGTCATTTTACAATGTTGTGTCAAATTCCAGTGTAGAGCACAATTTTTCAGTTATACATGAACATACACATATTCATTGTCACATTTTTTTTCGCTGTTAGCTCACCTTTCATTTTTTAAATATCAAATTATATTGAAAATTTCTTAATGGTAAAATTTTCTAATTGTAAAATATCCTTGCATTCCTAGAATAAACCTTACTTGACCATGGGATACTATTAATTTAGATTAGCTGCTAAAATTGGCTTCCTAATGCTGAAGTAAGGAATGTGACTTTAAACATACATAATTTAAGTATTTGGAAAGCTAATAAGACAAAGATAAAAACAAAACTACATAGTTACATTTATCAGGAATTTTAATCAAATGCATTATCCCATTTCAATCATATTCTGTATATTCCCAATTTTTAGTTCCTTTTAGATCAAGTTATTTTTAAAATTGCACTATAGATTTAAAATTATGTCTTTTGTCTGTTATTCTACAGATTAATTCTAGAAAACGTAAAATATCAAATGTGAACAGTAATTTTGAAAGTTAATGAGGCAGATTATAACTATCAGAAAGCAAAAAAATAGAGAACAAAATAATCTAAAAACAAAGATGTTCTTTTTATCTAAAATATAAGTGTTTCACCTAAATAACACCATCTATAGTTTAATTTATAAGATTTTTCATTATAATTTTCTCTGTAATATTACAAATAGCTCATTCTTATGAACTCTTAATACTAAAAATAAATCTTACTAAAGAGAGATATTTGGTAAGAAGAAAGAAGTCTTCCCCCTGGAAGATATTATAATTTTAAAGCAAAAATGAATAGAACTTGATAGATCTACAGTAATAGTAGGAGACTTCAACATACCCTTCAGCAGCTGATAGACTAAGTAGACATAAAATCACTTAGAGTATCTGAACAATACAATGAACCAATTGACATAATTGACAAAAATATATAGAATATTTACCTAACATCATTAGAATACACATTCTTTTAAAATGCACATACAACATTTACCAAAGTTGATAAGCAGGGTTATAAAGCAAGCTTCAATAAATTTCAAAAAAAAAATCATACAATGTAACAATATAGGGAAAAGCTGCTCAAATATTCCCTATAATATCCTTAATCCTAAACCAAAAAACACAGTGCAAAAGAATCTTAATAACGATTTAATCAATTGTTTCAGTTATTACTTCAAAAAAACAATCATTTAAGCATCAAACATATATAAGCTACTAGATTTAGATGGAAATCAGCCTTTACTATAAAAAGTAACAAATTATTGGTCACAACAGTTAAAGTCATTTGGGTCCATTTAATAGCATCAGTTTGATCCATTGTGCTCCCTAGCAAACTCTAGTGGAATTTATATCAACTCTCATTTTTATAGTTTCCATAAGTAAACCTTATACTGTCAGTTAAAGTCAAAGTAAAGTTAAGAACAAGAATATATAAACATCAGGATTCCTAACATTCTAACTCCTACTTTACTGGCAAGATGGCACAATACAGATGTTAAAGAAAATACAGAAATATAGAAATGTATAAGATGAATTATCAACAATACTCACGCGTCATTTGAGCAAGTCATAAATTCTCCCTTTATTTTGGGATGCCATGAGCCAGTATGAAGCATTGCTGTGTGACCCTTAAAAAACAAACAAATAAAGAAAAATATCTTTTAAGAATGTAAAAATAAACAACCAGAGGCTGATATATTATGCTTAAAAGTAAAACTTTTTAGTCCTCCCCAATGCACACTATTTTAATTACAAACTGATAATATTTTATCCCAGTTTTATTTCATAATATGATTTATTTCTTTTTGTTTATTTTAATTTTAATTCACTGTGTAATCCCTCCTTTTTAGTCCTCCCCAATGCACACTATTTTAATTACAAACTGGTAATATTTTATCCCAGTTTTATTTCATAATATGCTTTATTTCCTTTTGTTTATTTTAATTTTAATTCACTGTATAATCCCTCCTGCCTAGGAATTAGCGCAGTGCTTACATATAACAGATGCTTAATAAGGAAGGAAAGAGAAGGGGAAATGATAGCCTCTCATTAAAAAACAAATAAAAAGAAAAATCAAAACAAGAGAGACAATGGAAAAAGTCAGTGGAAAAGTATTAAGAAACACAGAAAGTATTTACAAATAATTAAGGCAAAAACAAGAGGATGAGGGAAAAAAACCCACTTCTTTAAAATATGTCAACAATCTTTTTTTCTACAACACATCTGTAAGAATATGCGAGAAAAGAAGAAACATTGTATTGAAAAATAGAATAATAAAAATTAAAAATTCACTGGAGGGGCCCAATAGAAGAATGGATATGTTGGAGGAAAGAGTCAGTGAACCTGAAGACAGATCAAAAGAAATAATTCAATCTAAACAACAGGAAGAAAAAAGAATAAGGGAAAATTGAGCAGAATCACAAACACCTACGAGACAATATCAAAAGATTTAGTATTCATGTTATATAAGACTCGGGAGGAAAGAGAGAGGTACAGAAATGTATTTGATTAAATAATTGCTAAAAACTTCCCAAATGTGGTGAAAAATGTAAATTCACAGACTTAAGAAACTCAGTGAATGTCAAACAAAATGAACTAAAAACAAAACACTAAATTAATGGAAGCCAGAAGACAGTGGGAAAACATTTTTAAAGTACTTAGAGAAAAATATTGCCAAGTTAAATGTACATAAAATGTACTTTGGAACTAAAGGCGAAATAAAGACATTCTCAGATGAAAGGAAACTAAGAGAATTTGTTACCAGTAGACCTGCTTTAGAATAAATGGTACAGAAATTTTAAAACTGCTCATATAATTCATATGGAAATTCAAAGAATTACAAAAAATGTTAAGATTTTATCATTTCAATAATATCATTTTATTATTAAAACTTATTATTTTATTATTTCAAGAAATACTAATTCAAAAATAATCATGTAAAGAAACAACAAAGTGGGAGGATTCATACTTCCCAATTTCAAAATTAACTACACATTAATGTTACTAGCAGATTTATTCATAAAACTTTGTGGTCAAAGATGTTTTGCCAATAGGACAGATATGCAGTGAAAGAGAAAGAAGGAAGAAGGTGTTTCAAGGAGAGAATAAACAACTGTGTCAAATACTGCTGAGGGTTACAAATTTATGAGAACTGAGGACAGACCATGAGATGTGGATGGCACGGTAACAGGGTGCCATGAACAGAGAGGTGAGTTAGGTACCCTTTAGTTCTGTGCACCTAAGGCACAAAGAGATTGTAATTAAACTGACTGACTCATAGATTAAAATCCATAGGATTGCCAGGGATCCCATTAAACTCTTTCCAAAACGGAAATGTTACTCTTTGCTTATTTAAGAAGAAAAGAATTTCTAATGCCAAGCAGTAAATAGGTATCTGATCTAGTTTCACCCCATTAAATACATCTGCCTCTGGCTCAGAAAAACAGCTCATGATTTTCAACAAAAGGAACACCTCAATAACGCCAAGACATGCCCTGCCTTCAGAGACTTAGATCCTAAACTGCCTTGGATTCCTCAATCTTGCACACTACTCTCTACTCTCATTTCTCCCTCTGCTTAACTCAGCTCCACCTCCACCTCCACTGTCATCTCTGGTCCCTTAATCTGCTTATCTCCCAGTCAGCTCCCACCCTCCTCTCCCACTCCCAGACTCAAGGATTCACCCATTCTCAGCACAGAGTGTGCTGCTCAGTCCAGTCCTTAGAACGGGACTCCCTGTGCTTTGTCCTAACAGCAATCCCAAAACTGACCCAGCCCATGAAGGTCTTGAGGGCGGGCTCCAGAAAACAAGTCTTTTACAGATATTTGTTGATTAGAGTTGAAATAGCATCTCAAAATATAAAGGATGTTTCTAAGAAGACCAAAAGAAGATGATCCCTATTACAGAGGACATTAAGATAAAATATGGTCACCTTAGTTGTAGAGTATACAGAATATAAAGATAAATAGTAGGTTAAACTGAAGAAATCTGAAAGACTATGAATGTTGTTTCTTGTTTATAAAGACAGGAGCATGACAAAGGCAATGGGAACGTTAAGTACCCTGTGTTAAAACAGTGACCAAAATTAGTCATAACAAAAATGAAGTTCAACTAAGGATTCTTACATGAATCTAAACAGATTCAGTACCATGGCTAACACTAGTGGAAAAAGTTTTAAAGTGACACCTATTAAAGGACAGTCAGTGACTAAAATACTTTTTCATCAAATAAACTAGGTTTTCTTTCTCCTTTATCTAAACATAGGCACTCCTTGGCGGGGGGGGGGGGGGGGGGGGGGGGGGGCGGGCGGGTGGAATCCCTTCCTCTATTTAGCAGAATTAACTGGTAAGAGCCTAGTAGAAAGAATTAAGCATCTATTTGTTTCTCATAATATGCTAAACTGTGCATAAAGAGAGGATATTATCAAACCATGACTAACATCTGCTTCCTCTAACGCACATGCACACGCACAGAGGTGCTGATCCATACCTATTGGCCATACGTTTGTGGCAGCCTCATGACAAAAGCTGTAAAACAGCTGCCCCACTGCAGTGCCATGTGTAGTCACTGAATGAGGTGAGGCTGTGTGATCCACAAAATCAAAGTCTTTGGCCTGGTGAGCTAGCTAACAGAAGCAACTCCTATGAGAAATGAAATGCATCAGGGAACATACTGTGAGTTTTAATCCATAAGTTCTTTTTAGCCAGAGTTCACTCATAGGCTTTCAGGAATCACCAAACTTCCTGAAATTATTTTGCTGGAGAAAATATTCAATAGCCTGATTTGGGGAGCTGGCAAACTTTTTCTCTAAGGGACTAGATAGTAACTACTTTAGGTTTTATGGGCCACATGGTCTTTGCAGTAACTACTCACACTCTACCACAATAAACACAAAAGCAGTCATAGACAATAGTAAACATATGCATACACAGCTGTGTTCCAGTAAAACTTTTACTTACAAAAAACAGGGTGCAGGCTGGATTTGGACCACAGGCCACAGTTTGCTGACCCCTGCTCTAATCCATCACATTCTTAGTCATTTCCTTCTATGAATCAAGGACTCTGAAGTCCAATCTTTCTAATTCCTAAGCATTCTAAAATCCATTTGAAGACATCAAAGAGACAGATTCATTCTTCTTTGATCTACTCAACTCCAATGACCTCTTCCAAGATATTTCAGCAGCCCCAACTACTGCTAACTCTGCCGTTACCACAAATGGTTCCTTTTCTGAAATTGTGAACTTTCTTTCAACATCCTAAACTTCAAGCAATCTCTCAGCATAAACCTGAGTGCCCATAAACATAAAAAGTGTCCAGAACAACGTTTATTCTGGAATAACTCCCTCTTCCCATCATTGTATTCCATTCAAATAACTCAGGCTCCCGAATAGACTCAAGAATATCATACAAATAAGCAGAATGACTGTCTGTACAAATTAAGATCTGGTAGCCCTTAATGCTCCCATGATTTTTCTAGTAATTTTTCTCTCACATCATCAATAGCTATTCTAAATCTTTCCTATCCTACATAAGGCCTCATCCCAACATCTCCCAACACAAAACTAGGAAATGACCTTGTGACCAGATGGTGACAACTTGAACTTCTTATGTAAGGCCCACCACCTATAAACATATTGCGTATGAGCCCATTCTTATTCCTCCATTCCCAGCGTAAAAATATCTTCCCTCCTTCCACTCAAAGCTCATTCCTGCTCTTATGTTTGATCTCTATCACTACCACCTCCTCAGGGACTTTCATTATTACGTATGTTTGGTTTTTGCAGAATGGTATTAGTTGTCTATTGCTGTGTAACAAATTACCACAAACTCAGGGGCTTAAAACACTTCCAGTCTATTACCTAGCAGTCTGAGACGTCAGAAGTCTGGTCACAATGTGATTGGGTTTTCTGCTCAGGGTCTCATAGAATAAAATCAGAATGTTGGTAGGGCTACATTCCTTTCTGGAGGCTCTGAGGAAGCACTCTTTTCCAAGTTCACTCAGGTTGCTGGCAGAACCCAAGCTCCTGTGGTTGCAGGACTAAGATGACTATTTCACTGTGTCTGTCAACTGGGGGCTACACTCAGCATCAAGAAGCTGCATGACTTCCTTGTCACATGGATTCCTCCACCTTCAAAGCCAGCAAATGAGAATCTTTCTCTTGTTCAAGCTGAACTAGACAAAGCCATGCCCAAAAACCCTGTAAAGCAATCCCTTTTTTATCCATAGCTCTTGCTGAAATGGCCAAGAAATAACATTCTTAAGCTTCCTAGAGGTTACCTGGTTTGATTGAAAAAGTCTGTGAGGCACATGCTTCGTTTCTTCAAAGAGTCTTTAGTGTAACTGAATATTCTGACCTATTAATCCTTCTGAGATTTTAGCAAAAGGTTACCCAGCCACACCTGGGCTTTTTCTCTATACCACACTTTCAGGAGTAATTTCTTCACTTACACATTGCCAACTGGATAGGCTCAAAATCAGCTAAATCATCTAGTACTAGCTCCTTTTTAACAAGACTTCTCTCAATTTACCTTTTTTCTTTCATTTTCTACTATAAGTAGCAAGAAGAAACCAGGCACTGCTTTCAAACATGTTGCTCAGAAATCTCCTTAGCTATAGCATATATCCAACTTCATCACTCAGGTTCTGCTTCCATCTTCAAAGCCAGGGACAGAGAATTCCCTGGAGTCAAATCCCTCCCACACTTTGAAATCTCTTTTGCCAGGAAGACCCCAATCCCTTTTAAGGATTCACCTGATTAGGCAGGATCCACTGAGGATAATCTTCCTTTCTTAAAATCAACTGTGCCAGACAATATAACCTAATCACAGAAATGTCTTATCATACTCATGGTTCACATCCACACTCAAAGCAGGGGGCAGGGGATTTTGGCAGTAGTGCAAAGAATCTTGGGAGCCATCTCCCAATTCTGCCTATAAGAACTATGTGTGTAGCTAGATTCTGAAATTACTTTCCATAGCATTGAACAAATGAGTAAATATAGTGGTAATGCTGAAAGCCAAGTTTCTCACTGTTGGAGAAGCGAAATAGAAATATGAGCGAGGAAAGGCTGGGAAGTTGGATTAGGATTGGATATATCAGTGTGAACTCATCATTTTTTCACATGTTTTGTTTTTTGGTTGGTTGGTTTATCCCCACAGCCCCAGCTGTGTCTTCTGAAATAGTCTAGAAGCAATAACACCTCAGCAGCAATGAACATATCCAGTGCCCAGACCTTGATTTGTAAAAGAATTCCCTATTCAAAAGAGCCATGGAACACTGGAGAAACGGGTAACATTAGAACAGGAAAAGTATAAGATAAGCCAGGAACATTTTGTTGTGTCAGAATGTACGAAAGTACCCCCAAAATAATGGTGATTTATCAAAAGGATAGAAACCAGTGTTAGAGAGTTTCTATTAGATAAAAAGCTCTGGAAATATTCAGAAATTGGAAAGAAACACAATGTATTTTAAATCACTGAACTTTTTAGAACTGTAAACCATCAGTTACAACTGCTTTAAAAAAATATATATACCTAGAATTCACAGTTTACAGTATTTTACTCCTTAGGAACAGTATTTACCATTAAAAGGGCGTGACTGAAATATTTAATCTCCAAATAATACGGCAGATTTTTGGAGTGGCTGGGTATCAGAATAACTACATGTTCTGTTCAAATATAAATAAAGCATTTGACAATATCCTTTTTTCCAGAATTCCTTATAAAACTTCTACTTTCCATATTAAAGTACACTTATGGAGAAATCGCCTACTAAAATGTCCAAGCATTCTGAGATCCCGAGCCTATCCTCTTTCATTTTAGCCAACTAATTATGAACTAAGTGGCACAGAATTGTTTTAATATTGAAAAGAAAAGGGTTGAAAACAAGTGTCTAAGAGTTTAAAGTAATAGAGAAAAACACTCTGACTGGAAGTATCATACCAAAATTCTGGTTTAGAATAAATGAGTTTTAGATGACAATGTAACTACAGTTTTTAAAGCATGCTTTTAAATAGTTTAAGGGTTGATTCCTGCTTATCCTTGTCCTACTTTCCTAATCACTTAAACTTGAAGAAATAATGTCCTATTTTCCCAAATAAAATAACCAGTAAATCCCATGAACTCCAGATAAGTGATCTTCATATTTTAAATAGCAGAACCTGATTTTGAAAGGATATCTTACAGAGAACTGAACAGATAAAAATGGCAAAACTGGAACTTCTCTGGCTGAAGGAGAAGGCCGCCTACTTCTTACTCCCACCTTAAGGTCTCTCACTGCACCCCAGTGCAGCTCCTGACACACTGGCACCCAACCCCAAGACAACAGAACATGTAAAATATGGCTCCAAGCAACACTTGATATAAAAGTTCTAGTGTGATCAGAAAATATGTTTTTCAGATGCTTAAAGAAAAAAAGACATAGAAACTGAAATCTTAATAGTGATTATATTTTGGTAGTATAATTATGAGTATTTGTTTTCTTTTTTCTTTTCTCAATTTTTATAGTCAACAGGAATTACTTTTAGAAACCCAATAAGCTATATTTTTTAAAGATGTAAGTATATTGTCCCTATAATGCATCGTGTTGCAGTACATACAGAAAAGGAAATTCTGTACCACTATAAGTAAACATTAAAAAAAAATACACACATACAACTAGACATCAAAAAACAAACAACCTGATTCAAAACTGGGCAAAGGATCTGAATGGATACTTTTCCAAATAGGAAATTTAGATAGCCAACAGGCACATGAAAAGATACTCAACATCACTAATCACCAGGGAAAGGCAAATCAAAACCACAATGAGATTATCACCCGCAACCATCAGAATGGCTGTCATCAAAAAGAACACAAATAATCAATGTCGGCAAGGACGTGAAGAAAAGGAAACTCTCCTACACTATTGGTGGGAATGCAAATTGGTTCAGCCACTATAATATGGAGATTTCTCAAAAACTAAAAATAGAACTACCATATGACCCAGCAATTCCACCCCTGGGCATATATTAGAAAAAACCAAAAACACTAATTCAAAAAGATACATGCACCCCAATGTTCACAGCAGCATTATTGATAATTGCCAACGTATAGAAGAAATAGATGAATAAAGAAGACACACACAGACACAGACACACACACACACACACAATGGAAGACAACTCAGCCACAAAAAATAATGAAATTTTGTCATCTGCAGCAACATGGATGGACTTGGAGGGCACTATGCTAAGTGAAATAAGACAAAGAAAAACAAACACCGTATGATATCACTTATATGTGGAATCTAAAAAATACAACAAACTAGTGAATAAAACAAAAAAGAAGCAAACTCATAGATATAAAGAACAAATTAGTGGTTACCAGTGGGGAGACTGAAGGGAGGAGGGGCAATATAGGGGTAGGAGATTTTTTTTTAAAGGGTTATTATGGGATTAAATGAAATCATGTGTGTGAAACTTTTGAAAATTGTAAAGCACTATAGAATTTACAGAATCTTTCATTCAATTAAAAAAATTCCAATGACAGTTGATTCCTAGTCAAGATGGCACAGTAACAGGACCACAAGCTTGGCTCCTCTCATGACTACAACAAAACCACAAGTGACTGCTAAACTGCCACTGGAAAAAAAAAAAAAAAAGACTGGAACCTAGCAAAAAAGATCTTCAATAGGAAACATGAAGGGGGAACCACAGCAGGACAGGAGGAGGGGTGTGCTTGCAATATAATCAGTCCCCATACGCCGCGGGTGGGCAACCAACAAGCTGAAGAATAAGTAAGTCATAGAGGCCCTCCCACAGGAGTAAGAGTTCTGAGCCCCACATCAGGCTCCCTGCCTAGGGTGCTAGCATCAGAAGGAGGAGCCCCGAGAGTTTTGAAGGCCAGTGGTGCTTAATTGCAAGAGCAACACGGGACTGGGGTAAACAGAGAGTTCACTCTCCTGGGAAGCACAAAAGAATCTCGTGTACACTGGGACCAAGGGCAGAAGCAGAGATTTCATAGAAACCTGTGCCAGATTTCCCTGCTGGTTTTGGAAGGTCTCCTGGGGAGGTGGGGAGTGGATGTGGCTCACCCCAGGGACATAAAAGCTGGTGGCAGACATTCTGGGAGTATTCATCTACATGAGCTTTCCTGGAGGCTGACATTTTGCTTGTGTCATTAGCATCAAGCCCTAGCCCCATCCAACAGCCTGTAGGCTTATGTGCTGGGAAGCTTCAGGCCAAATATACTAGGTGAGAATGCAGCCCTACCCATTAGCAGACTTCCAGAACTCACCACAGATGCCTCTAGACACACCCCTAGACACAGCCCTGCACACCAGAGGGCCAGGACCAAGCTCCACCCAGCAGTGGGCAGGCACTGACTCCTCCCATTGGGAAACCTGCACAAGCGTCTAATCCAGCCTCATCCACTGGGGGAAGATACCAGTAGTAAGAAAACAACAATCCCAAAGCCTGTGGAAGGAATCTGCAAACACAGGCTGGACTCTACCCTACGCCCAGCTGGACCCTGGCCCTTGGGTGACCAAGAGGAGTGCACTGCTGGGATGCATAGGAAGTCTCATACAAAGGGTCATTTCTGCAAGGTTGAGAAACGTAACTAACCTACATAAAAATACAAATAGAAATTTAGACAGTATGAGGCAGCAGAGGAATATGTTCCAAGCAAAGGCAAAAGATAAAATCCCAGAAGAAGAAATAAGTGATGAGGAGCTAGGCAATCTACCTGAGAAAGATTTTAGAGTAATGATTGTGAAGATTATCAGAGAACTCAGGAGGAGAATAGATGCACAAAGTTTTAGCAGAGTTAGAAAATATAAAGACTACTCAAACAGAGTTGAAGAATACAATTACTGAAATACAATACAATAGAAGGAACCAATAATAGATTAAATGAGGCAGAAGAACGGATCAGTGAGCTAGCAGATAGAGCTGTCACAACCATAGAAAAGAAGAAAAAAAAAAAGAACGAAAAGAAATGAGGATGGTTTAAGAAATCTCTGGGACAACATGAAGCATACTAATATTCTCATTACATTGGTCCCAGAAAGAGAAAAGACCTGAGAAAATATTTGAAGTGATGATAGCTGAAAACTTCCCTAATCTGGCAAAGGAAACAGTCACCCAAGTCCAGTAAGCATAGAGAATTCCACACAGGATTAACCCAAAGAGGAACACACTGAGGCACATACTAATAAAACTGACAAAAATTAAAGATAAGGAGAAAATATTAAAATCAGTTAAGAGAAAAGCAACAAATAACATACAAGGGAACTCCCATAAGGTTATCAGCTGACTTCTCAGCAGAAACTCTAAAGGCCAGAAGGGAGTGGCACAATATATTTAAAGTGATGAAAGGGAAAATCTACAACCAAGAACACTCTACCCAGCAAGGCTCTCATTCAGATTTGTTGGAGCAATCAAAAGCTTCACAGATAAACAAAAGCTAAAAGAATTCAGCATCATTAAACCAGTTTTACAACAAATGTTAAAGGAACTTCTCTAGGTAAAAAAGAAAAGGCCACAACTAGAAACATGAAAAGTAACTGTTAGTGGAGGGTAAGAATGCAGAGTATCTGCAATGCATCTGAAATTAAGTGATCAGCAACTTATAACAATCATGATATATACGTTTCTATACCAAAACCTCATGGTAACCACAAACCAATGTAACTCTATAGTCATCAAACCACAAGAGAACAAAAAGAAGAAAGAGGACAAAAAGAAGAAAGAGAAAAAAAGACCTAAAAAACTAAATCAAAACAATTAACAAAATGGCAACAATAAGAATACACATATCAATAATTACCTTAAATGTAAATCAATTAACTGTTCCAACCAAAAGACACAGACTGGACGAACAGATACAAAAATAAAACCCATATTTATGCTGTCTACAAGAGACCCACTTCAGAGCTAGAGACCATACAGACTGAAAGTGAAGGAATGGAAAAAAGATATTCCATGCAAATGGAAACCAAAAGAAAGCTGATGTAGCAATACTTACATTAGACAAAATAGATTTTAAAATAAAGACTGTTACAAGAGACAAAAAAAGGGACAATCAAGGGATTGCTCAAGGGATCAATTCAAGAAGATGTAACAATTGCAAATATATATGCACCCAACATAGGAGCACCTCAATATACAAGGCAATTATTAACAGACGTAAAAGGAGAAATCGACAATAACACAATAATTGTGGGGGACCTTAATATCCCACTTACATCAATGGAAAGATCATCCAGATGGAAAATCAATAGGGAAATACAGGCTTTAAATGACACATTAGACCAGATAAATTTAATTTATATTTATAGAGCATTCCATCTGACAGCAGCAGAATACACGTTTTTCTCAAATGCACATGGAGCATTCTCCAGAATTGATCACATGCTGGACCACAAAGCAAGCCTTGGTAAATTTAAGAAAAACTAAAATCATATCAAGCATGTTTTCCAACCACAACGCAATGAGATTAGACATCAACTACAAGAGAAAAATTGCAAAAACCACAAACACATGGAGGCTAAATAATATGCTACTAAACAACCAATGGCTCACTGAAGAAATCACAGAAAAAAAAAAAAAAACTACTTTGAGACAAATGAAAGCGAAAACAATGATACAAAACCTCTGAGATGCAGCAAAAGCAGTCTAAGATGGAAGTTTA
Source organism: Camelus ferus (assembly GCF_009834535.1). Classification (NCBI taxonomy): domain Eukaryota; kingdom Metazoa; phylum Chordata; class Mammalia; order Artiodactyla; family Camelidae; genus Camelus; species Camelus ferus. The sequence goes on along the minus strand of NC_045698.1, from coordinate 26,047,602 downwards.
TAGCGAGACAAGCTTACCTCAGGAAACAAGAAAAATCCCAAATAAACAATCTAACCTTATACCTAAAGCAATTGGAGAAAGAAGAACAAACAAAACCCCAAGTTAGTAGAAGGAAAGAAATCATAATGATTAGAGCAGAAATAAATGAAATAGAGACTAAAAAACCAATAGAAAACATCAATGAAACTAAAAGCTGGTTCCTTGAAAAGATAAACAAAATTGATAAACCTTTAGTCAGACTCATCAAGAAAAAAGGGAGATGGCCCAAATTAATAAAATCAAAAATGAAAAGGAGACTTTACAACTGACACCACAGAAATACAAGGGATCATTAAGAGGCTACTAGGAGCAACTATACACCAACAAAAAGAACAACCTAGAAGAAATGGATCATTTCTTAGAAAGAAAAAATTTGCCAAGACTGAAGAAATAGAAAATATGAATAGACCAATTACCAGTACTGAAATTGAACCAGTAATTTAAAAACTCCCAAAAAACAAAAGTCCAGGACCAGATGGCTTCACAGGCGAATTCTACCAAACATTTAGAGAAGAGTTAATACTTACCCTTCTGAAATATTCCAAACAATTGCAGAGGAAGGAACACTTCCAAACTCATTCCATAAGACTATCATCACCCTGATCCCAAAACCAGACAAAGATACCACAAAAAAAAGAAAATTACAGGCCAGTATCACTTATGAATATAGATGCAAAAATCCTCAACAAAATACTAGCAAATTGACTCCAACAATGCATTAAAAGGATCATATACCACAATCAAGTGAGATTTATCCTAGGGATGCAAGGATTTTTCATTATCTGCAAATCAATCAATGTGATACTCCACATTAACAAATTGAAGAATAAAAACCATATGATCATTTTCACCAACAGATGAAGGAAAAGCTTTTGATAAAATTCAACATCCACTTATGATAAAAACATTCCAGGGAGTGGGCAGAGAGCGAACATGCCTCAACATAATAAAGGCCATATATGACAAGCCCACAGCTAACATCATACTTAACAATGAAAAGCTGAAAGCATTTCCTCTAAGATCAGAAACAAGACCAAGATGCCCACTCTTGCCACATATTCAACATAGATTTGGAAGTCCTAGCCATAGCAATTAGAGAAGAAAAAGAAATAAAAGGAATCCAAATTGGAAAAGAAGAAGTAAAACTGTCACTGTTTGTGGATGGCATATATTATACATAGAAAATACTAAAGACACTACCAGAAAACTACTAGAGCTCATCAATGAATTTGCTAAAGTTGCAGCTGTATGCAGAAATCAGTTGCATTTCTATACACTAACAACAAAATAGCAGAAAAAGAAATTAAGGAAACAATACCATTTACCATCACAGCAAAAATAATAAAATACCTAGGAATAAACATACCCAAGGAAGCAAAGGACCTGTACTCCGAAAACTGTATGACACCGATGAAAGAAGTAGATGACAACATAAACAAATGGAAAGATATATCATGTTCTTGGATTGGAAGAATCAATATTGTTAAAATGGCCATACTAACAGGCAATTTACAGATTCAATGTAAACCATATCAAATTGCCAATGACATTTTTCACAAAGCTGTAACAACAACAAAAAAAATGTTAAAATGTGTATGGAAACACAAAAGACCCCTAATAGCCAAAATAATCTTGAAAAAGGAGAACTGAGCTGAAGGAATCATGCTCCCTTACTTCAGACTATACTACAAAGCTACAGTAATCAAAATAATACAGTACTAGCACAAAAACAGACATATAGATCAATGGCAAAGTCCAGAAATAAAGCCACACATTTTCGGTAAATTAATCCACAACAAAGGAGGCAAGAATATATAATGGAGAAAAGACAGTGTCTTCAATAAATGGTGATGGGAAAACTGGACAGCTACCCATAGAAGACTGAAATTAGAACATTTTCTAACACCATATACAAAAATAAACTCAAAGTGGATTAAAGGCCTAAATGTAAGACCAAATATTATAAAACTCCTAGAGGAAAAGATAGGCAGAACACTCTGCCATAAATGACAGCAATACTTTTTTTGAACCATCTCCAAATAAACAAATAAAAAATAAACAAATGAGACCTAATTAAACTTAAAAGCTTTTGCACAGCTAAAGATACCATTAACAAAATGAAAAGACAACCTACAGAATGGGAGAAAACATTTGCAAGTGATGTGACCAACAAGTGACTAATTTCCAAAATATACAAACAGCTCATACAGCTTAAAACCAAAAAAAAAGAGAAAAAAAAATAACCCAATCAACAAGTGGGCAGAAGACCTAAATAGACATCTCTCCAAAGAAAATATCTAGATGGCCAACAGGAACATGAAAAGATGCTCAACATCGCTAATCATTAGAGAAATGCAGATCAAAACTATAATGATATATCACCTCAGATATAGCCATCATAAAAAAGTCCACAAACAATAAATGCTGGAAAGAGTATGGAGAAAAAGGAATCCTCCTACACCATTCGTAGGAATGTAAATTGGTGCAGTCACTATGAAGGACAGGACAGAGGTTCCTTAAAAAACTAAAAATAAACTTACCATATGATCCAGCGATCCCACTACTGGGCATACATCCAGAGAAAAATATATTTCAAAAAGATACATGGACCCTATTGTTCATAGCAGCACTATTTACAATAGCCAAGACATGGAAACAACCTAAATGTCCATTGATGGATGACTGGATAAAGAAGTTGTGGTATATATACACAATGGAATACTCCTAAGCCACAAAAAAGAATAAAATAATGCCATTTACAGTAACATGGATGGAACTGGAACTAATCATTCTAAGCGAAGTAAGCCAGAAAGAGAAAGAAAAACACCATATGATAAAGCTCATATGTGGAATGTAAAAAAAAAGACACAAATGAACCTGTTTACAGAGCAGAGACAGACTCATGGCCATAGAGAACAAATTTATGGTTACTGGGGGGTAAAAGGGGTGGGAAGAGATAAGTTGGGAATTTGAAATTTGCACCTCTTGGGGAGTGATGGAAATGTTAGGTATCTTGATTGTGGTGGTGGTTTCATATGTGTATACATGTATCAAATTCATCATATTGTACATCTGAAATATGCACAGTTTATTGTACAGAGATTATACCACAATAAAGCTGTTTTAAAAAAAGATGAAAAAAAATCCAACAGAGTCCATAAAGTTTATAAAAATTTATACACAAGATTTTTCAGGAATCAGTGGGAAAAACTATTGAGAGAAATTAAGGACTGAAGTAAATGGGGTGATAGCCTATGTTTAAGGATTAGAAGACCTAATATTGTAAAAATGACAGTTCTTCCAAAAATTATCTGTAGATTTAATGAAATTTCAATAAAAACTTCAAAAATTAAAAAAACACAGTGATATAAAGATTAGAGATACAAATTTAACAATATAACAATTTAACAGTGTAATTAGAAAGTCTTCTTTATATTTGAAGTATATAATATTTTATCATAATAGATTAGATATATTTAATAGTTTACTTTAATGTCCTATGTATTGAATTTTCCAGTGGAGCCACAAGTTACTAATTACTCTTGAAATCAGAAAAGAGGTTTAAAAGTTAAGAAAAAAGTGTCCCATGAAATCTGGTTCTTTCAAGTAATAATTCTTACATTTCTAAAGCTCATCACTCAAGCCAAAGACTACAATTAAGTTAAAAGTAATATTTCCTACACAAATGGTCAATTAATTACATTTGCTTCTGGGAAATGGAGAGAGTAAATATTAACCATGATTTTGAAATCAAAATAGAGATAATATTAGACAGGGTTGAGGGAGTTATAATATACAGTTACAATATATAGTTATTTTTTGCATATTGGTAATTAATTTAATATTTTAATTTCCTATTTTTATACATGGACTTATTTATATACCCTTGTCCTACTTTACTAATAATCTTACTATATGTACTATATATAAGCCTGAAACTGCAGAAATAGCCAGATATGGAACCAACCAGATTCCTTTCTTCTTGAAATTTTCTTGGCTAAAACTTCAGATTTATTAAGGTCTGGCATCAAGTCTTACATAGCATGATAGAAGGAGACAAAATTTGGGGAGAGAGGAGACAGACTCCACCATTTGACAGAGGAATGGCAAGATCACATTGTAAAATATCATGTGGAGTGGGAGATATGAATGCAGCCATCTTTGGAAACACAGTCCACCACAAACCTACTATGTACTAGGCTTTAGAACAAGAAGGAAAGAGAGTCTCATCAGTCTTTTCATGTAAAGATTTTTAGTGGGATGATGATATTTTAAAATTAGTATATATTAAATGATCCCATTTTCATTCTTCATGGAAATGCAACCCAGTCATCAAGGAGTCAAACCACACTAAGTCCACCACATTGTGAGAAAGTCCAAACTAGACATATAGAAGGAGAAATGAGGGTTGGAGGAGAGAATATGAGAGAGAGAAGTGGCAGGGGGAAGAGGAAGAGAGAAAGAGATGCAGATGGGTAAAGCACCAACTGTAAACCATCCGAGTGAAATCATTTTAACCTTACAACTATCCTAGAGCCTTAACTGACACTATGAAGCAGAAGAACTTCCAGGTCGATGTACAGAATTGTGATAAATAATAAATTACTTAAAGCAAGACACTAACTTTTGGGGTGAATTGTGGCAGCACAAACAAGTTATTAATAAATGTGTACCAAATTAATTAAATTCACTAAAATATTCTGTTTACTACTTACCTTGGTGTTGGCCATATCCACAATATACTGGTCTCCCTTTATACATTCCATTACTTCAAAACCGTCTCTGTCAATCACTTTGGCCTGAGAACTTCCAGATACAACAAGAATCATGTCTCCTGTGTTACTATACTGTAATGACTTGATCTGATGGCTATGCAAAAAAAAAAAAAAAAAGAAGAAGAAGAAAGAAAAGAAAATAGTCTGGTAAGAAACTGAACATGTTTATACTTTCACTACATTAAGTGTTGTCAGAAAAAAAAGTCATACAACTACACAAATTGATAATTGTACAAAACCAGAAACATCAACCTCCAATTGGCCCTCAACACCAGCGGATGTCCCGCTAAGCTCTCCTCTCACTCTCCAAAGCAATCTATTAAAGTCCTCTCTACGCACCTTCAATCTTCAACCCAGACAACTCCCCCTCTTTCAGCTATTAATTATTCCTGTCCTTTTCCAGAAGAAACATATAAAAACTGCCTCAACTTCCTCCCATCACTATTATAAACTTATCTGTATCTGAACTCCTCTCTTGCTTGTTCTCTTTGATTACAGTGGTGAAAGTAAACCTCTTCCTATCCAAGGCATATCTACTACCTATATTCTGAGACCCATCCCTTCTAGTCTCCTCAGGAATTTCTGACTATCCTCTCTCCTCTCCTTCATAGCTAAGCTATCTGAACAAGGTTTTATCTCCTCTCTTATTTTTCTAGCACTATGGTATCCTTCCCACCCTCACCACTCCACTAAAAGTGATCTTCCCACTGTGGCTGCAGTGAACGCTGTGGTGTACCATCCACATCAACCCTTTCAGGACTGAAATACTCATTCCCCCAGCTTCCAGGATTTGGCCTGCTGATGGCTTACAACTGAAACTTCAAGAATTTCCCTGAGTTGCAGAGAACTCCCTCACCCAAGGTTATGTTGCCATTCCAAAGCAGCCCACATTCAATGATTGGTCAATGCTCAGTAAAACGGTGCAGCCCTCTGTTTCAATCCTGAATATCTCAGAAGGGTTATTCTGGCTTCAGATCTCCCTTGTGGGAATCAGCTGAGGCTGCAGTTGCAACTACATGGCAATTCAGTTTCTCCATCTTCCTAATGCTGTTTCCCTTGCACCTTCTCTCATAGGAGTTGATCCCAGAACCATGCCTCAACAAACCTCCTGCATGCAAATTCTGAAGATTCAAAGTGTGTTTTAGGGGAACCTGACCTGAAAGAGTTGGTAGCAAAAGTAGTCCTATGAAGTCTAATCCAAAATGTGATTTTGGAGTGGTATCAATTACTCACTGGTTAGCAATGAGGACCCCATCTTTGGTGGTACATAGTCCCTGATATACTGCAACAGTGCAATTGCTAAAACTTTGTTGGTAAAAGGGAAGGCACAGCTGGCGTAATATTTCAGGCATTGGAGAGATACAGGAAAAGAGGTTATGAAAAGGTCTATGGAATTGGCTAGCTACTGCTAGGGGCAGCCAATACAATGAAGAAAGACAATGAAAGGTTAAGGATAATTAATCACCAATTAAAGACTACAGTGCAAAAGTCAGAGGGCTTATCTGGCAGTATATAAAAACAGGATTACTGCTCTCTGTCAGGTAATTACTAAGAAAAACCAAAAGCACTTGACATTCACATTTAAATCAACAGCAGCATACATTTACATGCTTGAAGCAGGGCTATGTTAATTTTCCAGATCTTTGTCTTAACGTAATCCCAAGGGATTGGGATCACCTGGACAATCCAAAGAAATTCATGCTGGTCCATGATCTTGATGATAGCATGTTAACTCTAACAGGTGAGTAACAAGTATCAACTACATTGGTGAGAAACATGCTCTCCAAGAGATGAAAGATAAAACCTAGAAAGATCAAGAGACTGAGAAAAAGAGATGTGGGGAAGATGCATGAAGATAGACATGTGAAAGTAGGCAGAATGGAAGTAGAGAGATGCAATATGTGAAGAGTTAACCGTCAAAACTGGGGAAAATGATAAAAGACACTAAACCAGAGGTTGAGTAAATACTATAAACCCCAATTGGGTAGCAGAAAACCAAACCCAGGCACATCACAGTAAAACTGCTGAAAGTCATAGACAAAGGTAAAACCTTTAAAACAGCTAGAGCAGGGGGAAAATTCCTTCAAAAGAGTAAAAATAAAACTAATAGATGATTTTTCCACAGAAGCAACAAAAATTCTGGACGATGCAATGATATCTTCGAAGTTCTGAATAAAAATAACTGCCTAGATGGAATTACAAAATCAGTAAAAATCAAGGCAAAATAAAGATGTTTTCAGAAAAATATAGACTAAAAAATTTGTCAACAACTGACTACACTACTACAAAGAGCTCTTCACACAGAAAGAAAATGATCCCAAATTAAAGCCTAAAGACACAATATGGCATGAAGAATAACAGAAAGCGAGAATATATAAGTAAATTTCAGTGTCTATTGGCTGCATAAAATAATAATATGGGAATTAAAATGCACATACACACACATGCCCATATATAAAATTGAAATACATGAAAATGACTGCAAAAGGATGGGAGAGGATAAATGTAGTTACATATAGTAAATGTTCCAAAGTCACTGCATTGGTTGGGAAGGAGTAAAAGAACTAATTTTTAATAAAATTTAAGTCTAGTATAAAAATATATGATGTAATCTTTACGGTAACCATGAAAAGAACAGTAAGAGACAATAACAAGCTAACTAAGAGGAAACTATATAATATTTTGAAAACTAACGCAAAAGAAAAGACAATAAAGGGGAAATCAGTCTGGACAAATAGAAAACAATGAATGAGATGGTCAACTTATGCTCAAACTTAACAGCAATTACATTAAGTATAATTAAACTAAATATTCCAATTAAAAGGCAAAGTTTATAAGAATGAATAAAAAATAAACTTTCACTTAAAAGGGACACTTTATACAAAGAGAGATAATGTTAAAGTAAAAGAACTGACTAAAAGAAAGCTGGTATATCTGCTAATAATAGGCAGGGTAGTAGACTTTAAAGCAAAGAAGATTACTGAAGATAAAAAGGACATTTCATAATGATGAAAGGTGAAATCCACCAAGATGATATTATAGATGTACTTGCACCTAATGATACATCTTTAAGTACATAAAGCAAAAAACAACAAAACTAAATGAAGAAACAGGCAAATCCACAGTCATACTGGGAATGTGACTTTTCTAGTAGCTGCTACTGTAAGCAAATAAAAAGATCAGAAAGGAAATAGAAGATTTGAACAACATAATTAATAAACAACTGATTTACATATGTTGTACCAACAACAGCAAAATACACTTAAGCATACAAATCATGCTTTAAAAATTGATACATACTGGCCTGCAGATATAGTTCCCAAAATGCCAAAAGTCTAAAACCACATAGAATATGTGCTCTAATCCTAGTGGAATTAAGTTAGAATGCAATTTTTAAAAATAATTTGAAAACCACCAAATGTTTGAAAATTAAGCAATACTTGTAAATAATCCCTAGGTCAAAGAAGAAAATGCAAGAGAAATTGGATACTATATATAAAATAGATAAACAACAATTTCATACTATATAGCACAGGGAACTATATTCAATATCTTGTAGTAACCTATAATGAGAAAGAATATATAAAGGAATATATGTGTATGACTGAAACATTGTACTATATACCAGAAATTGACACAACATTGTAAATGGACTATACTTCAATTAAAAAGAGAGAGAAACTAGAAAATATTTTTAATTGGACGATAATGAAAACACAATGGATTAGAACTTGTGACATTCAGCCAAAGCCAAAGTTAGAAGAAAATTTACACACTTAAATGCATATATTACCCCCCAAAAAAGTTTTAATCAATGATCTAAACATCCATTTCAAAAAGCTAGAAAAAAAATAGTAAACTATATCCAAAGATCTCCAGAGAACAAAAATGGTAGGAATTATTTCCAATTCTTTTCATGAGGACAGAAAAATCTTGATACCAAAATCTGACAAGAACATTGTAAAAAGGAAGACAGCATGCCAATATCCCTTATGAACAAAGATGCAAAAAGTCCTAAACAAAATACTAGCAAATCAAATCTAGCAATATGTAAAGGAAAAATACAATACAATCAAGTAAGATTTATTTCAGGAAGGCAATTTGGGTTTAACATCCAGTCAATTCATGTGATTTTTCTACAATAATAAACTAGAGGAGGAAAAATAATTCAACTATTTCAAAAACCTTAATAAAAGACATTAAGAATATGAATGGGTTTGGGGGAGTGGTTTTTTGGATTTTTTAATGGGAGTACTGGGGACTGAACCCAGGACTTTGTGCACACTAAGCATGCACTCTACCACTGAGCTACACCCCCACCCCCCAAGAATATAAATAAGCCAAGTCACAGACTAGGGGAAAATATTCACAACACATGTAACTGGCAAACAGTTCCTGTCTAATAAATATAAAGAACTTCTAAAATACAACCAGTTTTTAAAAAATATAATGACCAAAAACACACTAAGAAGTAAGCAAAATAGGAAGAGACACTTCCCAAAATATAAGCAAATGCCCCATATAAACAGTAAAAGACATGGCCAATTACCAGACAGTGTAGAGGACCACAGTTACGAGGAGCAAGACCATGAGACTTCTTCATACACTTGAGGCCAGCCTATGGACATGATGCTTTAAGGATAGATCCCGACCCCACCCCAGCTATGGCCATATGTCAGAGTCACATGTTGTTAAGGAGACAAAAGGAAATCCTCAGAAGTACAAACTAAAAAAGGTACGCAACTGTTTCTAAGAATGGAACTGTTCTTTACTTCCCCATAGCACTTGCCACTATCTGTCATTTTGTTTGTTTGTTTTTAGTTGGTCTTTCCTCACCAGAATGAAACCTCCAAGGACAGGACTATATTTATGTCGGGTTCTATGCCCAAAACCCTAACACCATCAGCACATAGGAAGTGCTCTATAAATGCTTGTCAAGTGGATATAAATTTGAGAAAAATTCCACCCGTATACTGTTTGTGACAATATATAAACATTAAAAAGTAGGTTGTAAAACAGTATGTATAGAATGGTACACCTTACATACTATATAATGTATAGCTCCTAAATGTGACTTCTAGTCACAAATTTAGAAACGACTCTTGAAGTAAACTCCTCAGGTAAAAATCTTATTCACCATCCTAAAAAATAGTCTGTAACATTTTTCACACGTGGCAAAGTAAAGTATCACATCAAAGCGATCTTAAAGGTATGCTATCACAGGTGTTGTTCTCTTAAAAAAAGAAATCCCTAAACAACCACGAGTGGAAAGCAAATAATTAAACATCTTAAATAGATATTAATACACAAACTCATAAAGAATTCTGGTGGAGTATATATACACAATGTAATATGACTCAGCTATAAAAAAGAATAAAATATTGCCTTTGCAACAACATGAATGGACCAGGAGGGTATTGTGCTTAGTGAAATAAGTCAGACAGAGAAAGACAAATACTGTATGTTATCTCTCATATGTGGAATCTAAAAAATAAAACAAACAAATAAATATAACAAAACAAACACAGATACAGAGAACAAACCAATGATTACCAGTGGGAAGAGAGATGGGGAAAAGGGACAGAAAAGGGTAGGGGGCTAAGAGGTAAAAACTACTATGTATAAAATAAATAAGATATAAGGATATGATGTACATCACAGGGAATGTAGCCAATATTTTATAATAAATTTAAATGGCATATAATCAATAAAAATAATCAGTCACTATATTGTTCAACTGAAACTAATATTGTAAATCAACTATCTTTAATTTTAAAAATTCTGGTGGAGAAGAACCAACTTAATAATTAAAGCTGAAAATATAAAATTTCTCTCTCAAAAATAAAAATGAACATTTTTTTTTAAAAGCTGTCTTCAACTATAGCTTCCTTTATGAATGTAACTCTGTTTAAACTCCTTGATTTATCCTGACAAGCCAATCCCAAAATAAAATCAACTTTAATAATAAAACAATTTTAACAAAATTTTAGGCCATTTAGTCCAATTTACTTTCTAAGTCTATAATTTCAAAGCTGAGAAATAAATGGGTATTTCAGGAAAAAAGCTATTAACTCATGATAATTTTGTTTTCTAAAAATAGAATATATATAAAAAGTTAAAAATTTATGTGTGTCTAGCTAGGCCTCATCAGAATTTATTCTTCCTGATTGATTACCAAATCCAAATCAGATACTTACCAATGAACTGTGTTTATGTCTAGCCACCACTTACTAGAAACTGTTGCTCACAATTTATACTGATTTTTTCCTAAAATGCTGAAATTCTAGCTGATAGTTTTTGAAATATTTATTCTGCAAAAAGCCATTCTTAATTTACTAATTCAGAGTAGTGATTCCAGTGGCAAAGAAAATTTAGACAAAGATCTGAGTGGGCTCTAAAGTTAGAACATGTGACAGTGTGAGGAATTTCACCACAATACCCAATACTGAAATGTCAAGGTAAATGAAAAATTGAAACTCCCAAACCAGATGTTCATGAAAAAGGAACCTAGAAAAGCAAAGGCAAGGCTACTGCCCAGGGTCCTTCCTTCCGAAAAAAGAAAATCTCTCTAGCCTCATGACATCCTTTCTGAAACACTGGGAAGGAAGGAGCAAAATTCTGACCAGGGTCCCAAATTTAAATTAAGTCCATAAGGAGGCACCAATAATAATAAAATATAAAATTACTTGTTTGACCAAACATGTCAGTTGTCCATTTACTGCCTCTCAGCTCCAAATACACCCTTCACTGCCTGCTCTGCAAAAATGGATGGGGGCCCTTTAAATATTTTCCTATGCCAGCTGTCATGATGTTAAGTTTTATCTGTAATGCTCGATAAGTGACATTGCAGGAGAAAGAGGTTTTCCTCCCTGGGTCGTGTGCTCCTCTTGGTAGGTTCCTGCACCACACATGGCTTCTCCAGAGTCCAGCTCCTGCAGTTGGTCCAGCTTCTCCACTCGCAGGCTTCTGAAGTGCACAGTAGTCAGTATCTGGTAGCACCAGCAGCTTCCCCCAGCACCTCTCTCAGGCAGTTTTGTAGCAAAGTGATCTGGTGAGAGAGGTGTCAAGTTCTGCAGTCACAGCCCACAGCAACTTCTTTATCATTTAGTGAGCCACACAGCCTTGCCCTCTCAAATAGGGTCTGGATCTCCAACCTGGAGGCCTCTTTCTTAAATGTTCTATCTATACGCTAAGGGTAAGGCTGCTCCTTTTATCTGCTATTCCTATATTCTGTTGAGTTCCCTTTACTTTTTACTAGCCAATCCCTCATTACTCCAATCTCCTGTTATAGTTAGTAATTCTTTATAATAAGCTTTCCATGTTCAAATTACTGTCTGGTATCTCTCTTCTAATCAGCCCCTGGTATACCAAATCTCAAGCGATTAATTAGGAACTAAGAAAACTGTAGGCCATTTAGTCTAATTTTTTATACATGAACAAACAGATTAGATCTTTGATAATTAGAGAGTTCAGACTACTAAACCAAAGTCTGTAAAGTAATAGAGTGAACCAATAGTTCACAGGGTGTGTCTTTGTTAACAGTACTCCTATCTGGGGAGGGTCTTAATTTTTTTCAGTAAACATAAAGATCAAATACTTTAAGCAATAGCTTTGTCTTTTCTGGTGAATCATTTTTATTTCCAAAGGGAAATGAAAATCAAAAAGACACATGAAATTTAAGAAGATAGTAGTAAAAACAGTTCAGTGGCTCCATTTCTCTGGATATTTGCTCTACCAAACTGCTCTATTTACTTTTGGAGGGAAATACAAAATCTCAGCAAGCCAACACTAATATTCATCTTGCTTTTTAGCTTTATAGGACAAATTAACGTTTTCCCTCTGTCTCACTGTTTTTCACGTGCATTCTTTGCCAACATTAAAATGAAATGTTCAGCATCAAGCTCACCATTCCTGTCCCACTTCGCTCTTAATTCTGCTAGCCACAGAGTTAAAAGGACAGGATTAAGAGTCATTAGACACAGTACTAAGGAGAATTAAAGGGCTTGTTCAAGGGGTGTAACATCTGCTTCTCAAATTCCTTGCCTAAACAACCAAGATTCCGATCAAAGAGAAGAGAGGGAAAGCCAATCTGACAGTAAACTGGAGTCATGAGGAAGTGAATGTTCTCTCAGGGAGTAACTCTGACACCAGAGGAAGGCTTAGTGACATTGCACAATTCCTTCTGTGAAGTTATTCATGGGGCAAGTGGGAGTACATGAGTGTAAGTGGAGGGGAGTGGGAAGGTGAAGATTGAGGATCCTTTTAAGTAGTTTTTGCTCTGCTAGCAAAACAAGCTGGGACATGCAAGACAGATAAACACAGCTGTTTGGGGCTGTCACTTGGGGCTCAGGAGCCAAGGTGTCCTGATATAGTGAAAAGCGCACCGGAATGTGAGTCAGGAGGCCAGGGATCCAAGTCCTCGCTCTGCAGCTAACTAGCTGTGTGATAATGAGCAAGCCCTTCGGCCTCACTAGACTCAGTCTTTCCAGTTTCTTTCCAAATTAGTAGATGGAACTAGATGGCAGCACTAAGTTCCTGAGACACATAGTTCATGGACCAGCTTTATATCTTTGCTGAGTCCTGGTTTCCTCCACTGAAAAATAATACTTAGAGGACTGGGGTGAGGATTAAAAATAATACACACAAAGGCTTCTAGTACGGTATGTGAGACAAGTAGTTGTCACTACTACTACTACTTTATTTCCAGGTCTCTTTAAGATTATGAGGGGTATAAAATCTTGGTAGCTAGCTGTAATGAATACATTTGAATTGAATACACGGAATATTTCAAATCTGTTACAAGTTAGTATAAGTTTAGCATGTTTTAATTACTACTAACCAAAATGCTCAAGAGAAACATTCTTACATCTTTTTTATTTTTTTGTATCCACTCACAAAACTCAAGCACTATGCCAAATATAAATACTACTACATTCTTGAAAATGTAAGGCAGTAATAGAGAAAATGTACTTTCAGATTTGTATGCCATCTTACAATAGAATTTAATGAAATTGTCTGTTCCTTCCAAGTATGCGAAATATATTATTTAGTGTTGGTACCAGGTCAAGAAAGCAAGAGACATGAGACAGAATCATCAAAGGTTTCTGTATGAGAATATAAGAAAATACTGATTTACTCCATGCTAAAATAAATCTTCAGCTACTTCAACATTTTAGCTTTTACACTTAAGAATAGATTTCGAGTGCAAAACTAATTAGGAATATATCACCTATTGACTCAAATATACTAAAGTTTAGGAAGCTAGTAGTAACTTTACAAAATCATATTATCTGTCAAACAAAACTAAAGCCACAGAAAATTGCTATCCAGGACTAAATATAATTTTACTAAAGCCAATCAATAACTCTTTCCCTCATTAAAATGTATAGTCTTGTTTATAAATGTGATAAAATCACTCTACCACTCAAGTACGGCTTATTAGCTTCATGACTTTATATGATCTCACAGACAAGTTCCATGCTACAAAATAGGATAAGTCCAAAAGACAACAGACCTGAATATCTAAACAATACATTTTCATATCTTCTGAAGATTAAAGAATATAATGAAAAAGAGTCAACCAATGAAGATGACTAGAAAAAGCTAAGTCCTTGTTCTGATTATTCCCAATAACTTCCTTTATGATAATGTTTATGTTGGAAATAACTCAAGGCTTAATTCTAATAGCAGAACAACAGGGGCTCAGCATGTAACAATGAATAAAAGGTGTTGAGGGAGCAAATAATGGGAGAGCCCTTGTTTAGAGAGGCTCTCTAGAAAAGCAGTATTCAGGTAGCAACCTAAGCATAAGCATAAGAAACTAACCATGTTTGTGAGGAGGGAGCAGGTAGCAGGGGATGGGGAAGAGTATTCTAAGCAGGAAAAAAAGTACTGTGTAAAATCCCTCAGACATTCTGCTAGATCACACTAAGAAAAGAGAAAAAATGGGCAGGAGTCAGATCAGGAAGGACTTTAGAAATCATAGCAAAGCATTTGAGTTTTAGTCAAAATGCGTCAGGAAGGTATTAAGGGGACTGAGCATGAATAGTGGGAGGAATCAGACTGCTGCAGTATTCTACGTAAGATTTAAATGAGGAAGCAGCTTGATTCATAATACCTAGAAACTGGAAGCAACCCAAAAGTCTACCAGGAAAAGGGAATGACTGCAAAGTGGCTAGAGGGAACTTTCTGGGATAACAAAAATGTTCTATAACTTGATTGTGATGGTGGTGATGGTGGCAACATGACTACACATTTCTCAAAACTTGTAGAACTGTACACTTAAAAAGTATTGCTGTATATAAATCATACTTGAATAAATATGACTTTTTTAAAGTTCATTTAAAAATAATATTTAATTTTTAAAAATTCATCAAAAGCAATAAAGAACTGAATTAAAACAGTGAGAAATTAGTAAAGTGGACTAATTTTAAGATATTTTCAAAGATTGTAGAAAAAATAAGAAAAAGAGAACTGGGTCAGAAAGAAGAAAAGGGAAATGGAGAAGAGATAGTAGACAATCAAAACTGGATATCAAGCACTTATAAAAAGGAAATCAGGACAGATAACAGCTTAAAAAGTAGTCTAAGTTTTTAGAAGCACAATCCAATTTCATGGTGCTAACAAAATCTTAAGTAATGAGAAGTAATACAGAAAAGATAATAACTTGTCAAAGTTTAGGTACTGAAATTCCTTCATGTTAAACAATAACTAAGACAGAAAAAGCCAATATTTACAGTGCTTTACCCAGTGCCAAGCCACACACTGTGCATACATTATTCATTAATCATTATCACAACCCAAAGAAATGAAATTGTTCACCTTATTTACAGAGAAAGAAACCAAGAGTCAAAGTGATTAAATAAGTTGCTTAGTCATACAGCAAATGAACTGGTTAAAGCAGAATTCAAACTCAGACTTATAACTCAGAATTCAAGTTTTTACCCAACATACATATAGACCCTGGACTATTGCTCAGTTGTAGAATTGAATTTTATATAAACCAGTCACTATTGAAAGGAAAGGCGGGGAAAATACTTCAATGGAAGTCTGGGAGAGTAATGAAATTTCCTTTTATCTTCACCAAAACTGACAGCTATGACACAAGTTCAGTGAAATAAGCAGAGAAGACATTGTATCATGCCCAATGGCTAGAACAATGACTCACCCATTCTGATTTCTACTAACAGAAATTTTTTTAATTTCTGAACCCAGGATTCACTCAGAAGGGTGAAATATTGGGTAAAGGTAGGTTTTTTTTCCTTTGAACTCTGGATCTATTTAATCAAAAAAAGAAACCAACAGATATATTCCAAGGACTATAAATATCATTTCAGAAAGTAGAACACATGGCTCAGCGCAGTCAATTTTAATATAAAATGAATGGAAATGATAAGATGCATCGCTCATCAGTTACCTTGAGATTACATGTCCTGTTTTTTGTTTTTCAAAATAGCTAAACATATCAACCTGAGGCTTGAAGCCCAATGCATCACAACAATGCAGAGCCAGAGATTTCAAAAATCGCCTGCTCCTTATTTGCCCTGAACTGACATGGTTTAAGCCAAACATTTTAGATTTTCCAGGAAAAGAAATCTTTATACTTCCTTTCTTTTTTAAAAAACTAGGCACATATTAGTGGAAATGGTTTTTTATTCCACACAACAGGAAATTTTTGCAGAAAAATATGAAAATATTCTATTATTTATAATTTATTTAATGAATAATAAATTCCTATTATATGCCAGGCACTATTCCAGGTGCTGGCATACAAGTAAACAAATATAAAAAACAGATCATGATTTCTGATAATGATAAGTGCTATAAAGAAAACAAATCAAAGCAATGGATAGAGTGGGTGGCAGTAGAGAGGTGAGGAGATGAGCTACTATTAACAGGTTGGAAAGGTCTCTTTGAAGAGCTGACATCTGAGCTGAGACACAATCCAAGAGGTCACTGGTTTTTAGTTAATAAGATAAAATTCACAAATTATGTAACTTGATGGCAGTTACAGACAGTAACAGAAACCCAAGAAATTAAGCAAAAAACCGTCCTTAAGCTTATAGAATTTTACAATGGAAAATATCAAAGGAGAAAATATATTCAGGTATATGGTGTCTACCAAAGAATTTTAACTGTGCTTTCCCACACCCCTTTCACCACATGTTAAACCTTTCTGGTGATGCACATGGTCCCACACTGAACTTCCTTCCTACAGACCATGTGAACAACCTCCTTTCTAGCTAGTAAACCACAAGACAGTCTTGTCATCTCCAGGATTGTTCTGATATACCAAGAATGACATGTGATTTTATTAACCTACTAACTTTACAAATGAAGGTATCATCCAAATTTTTCTTGCCTATTGGTGATATCCAAGATTAGCTGCAAATAAATTAAATCCTGTTGTGCAAAACTGAAGTAGCTAGATGGATTTCATATTCTACTTTGCTTCTCAAGTAGAGCCTAATCAATGATGCCACTGATGAATGATTATCTATAGGGGAAAAGTCATATTTGGCCTTATGGTTACTTACTCTAAGAGTTGCAAAATCTAATAGTTTAGAAAATAACATTACTACAGAAACTCATAAAGCAAGTTTACCAATTCATTAATAATTATAAAAAGTTCAATCAAAAATACTTTATTAACTTGAATTTCAATTAATGAGCTATTAGCCAGGAGAAATGAGAGTTACAATGATATGATTACTGAAATTTATGTAACTCTGCTTCTTTACACATCAACTCATACACAAAATCATGAATTCAGTTTTCCAAGAGGAATTTTTATCCATCTTGTTTCTTTTTTTAGAACTAACTGATAACATGAAAAACAAAAGAAAGCATAAATGCCTTAACAAAACACACTAATTTATCACACAATTATGTTAAATAAATGAACTACTATGCTGCATAAATATCAGTTGTAAACTAATTTTAAAACTTTATCTAAAAGCTAAAATAGTATTATTACTTCAGTTACCTGGCATAGGCAGTAAATAAATTGTTGAGATAACTAAGTCTTATAGATAAATGAATTTAAACAAATACAGACATCCTTGATGGTTTATGATGGCACTTACTCTGAACGGTTTTAATCCAACTGTGCCTTTGTGTAACATACTGATTAATGGTACAAGCTCTACAGTTAGAATGCCTGCATTCAAATCTCTGTTCTATCACTTACTGTATGACTTTGGGCTAGTTAATTAATCTCTCTAAGCCTCCATTTCCACATCTGTAAAACGGAGATAACGTAAGAACCTATGACATGGGGCAGTTATGAGGATTAACTGATACAAAGAACTTGGCCAGACTCAATAAATGTTAGCTATGATAATGACACACATTATTATCATTACTTTTAAGTAAACAAAACATATCTTTGTTCTTGAGCAAAAAATAATAATAATAATTTCTGTATTAAATAAGTAATATATATACCTGGTGCCTAAAACTCAAAAGATATTAAAGGGCAAATAATTACACATTTTCCTCTCACCTTGGTCTCCCAGATAACCAGTTCTTTGCCCCACAGATAACTAATGTTATTGGTTTCCTGTGAACCTTTCCAAGAATACTTAATGCATAAATGACCAAATAGACTATATTATTTTTCCAAGCTTTTTAAAAAACTATATACTATTCTATACTGTGTTTTAACACAATATATTTTGAAGACTGTTCTACAACTTTTCCCAATTCCTTAGGTAGTGCATTTAATTTCAGTAATAATACATTCCTTTTGGTGGGAAAGCGGGTTTGGAGATCACTTTGTGATGACAAATAATTTTACTATAATATTATTTAACTGAGTATGAACATGTAACTGGGCTCCTTATACTAACAACTCTTATAAAACCACAAATTCACATTAAATTTAAAAGTAAATACTAGTCACTCCACACTCACAGGAATGATTATCATCAAAAAAGACAATCACATGTTAGTGAGAATGTAGAGAAACTGGAACCCTTATAATATTGCTGGTGGGAATGTAATATGGTGCAGTCGCTTTGGAAAACAGTTTTCAGGTTATTAGTATATTAAACATAAATTTACCATATGATCTAGCAATTCCCTATTTAGGTTAAGAGAGAAGGAAACATATATCCATTCAAAGACTTGAACACAAACGTTCATAGCAGCATTACTCATAATAGCCAAAAAGTGGAAACAATCCAAATGTCCTCCAAATGGTGAATGGACAAACAGAATATGCTCTATATATACAGCAGAATACTACTCAATCATAAAAAAGAATGAAAGTCCTGATATATGTTATAACATGGGTGAAATGTTATGCTCAGGGAAAGAGGCCAGAGACAAGAGACCACATATTGTATGATTCCACTTACATGACATGTCCAGAAAAAGCAAACCTATAAAGGTTAGTGGCTGCCTAAGGCTGAAGGTGGAAATGGAGAGTGACCACAAACGGGAATGAGGTTTGTTTTCAGGGTGACAGAAATTAGATTGCGGTAATGGTTGCACAACTCTGTAAGTTTACTAAAAACTACTGAATTGCATGCTTAAAATGAGTGAATTTTATGGTATATAAATTAAACTTCAATAAAGTGATTTTTTAAGTAAACACTGTAACAAAAGAATCAATACAATTCAAATTAATTTTAAGATGCTGTTTGCTGAAACAGTATCATAGAGAATGAAACAACTTCTTTATTGTGAGACCAAACTGCTATTTGCCACAGTCCTGTAACCTGCCATCAGGTCAAGTTAACGAATACCTGTTGCCTGCTTGAGCACGTGCCTACTTTACTAGGTTACAGTGATGACTCAGTTTTTCCCATCAATTGTCTCCTTTACAATGATCATGGAAACTCTATTCATACAACACTTTATGACAAAGTAAGCTTTCACTTGGTGCCATGCATCATTACATATGAAGGGTGTGTCTACTCCTTTGTCATGAGGCCATGGCAACTGAAAGTGAAAGTAGCAGTTGAGCCCAGGTGATTTTTAAACACAAAGATAAACAAATGCAGGCATTAGGGTTGTGTCAAATGATTATCAAAATGAAAAAAACAAAAATTTTAAATTAATGAAAAGAATTCATGAGCCCCTGAGAATATACCCATAAACCCCAGCTTGAGAAACCTCTCATGAGCAAAGTCTCAAAAGTTACTAAAGTATGCAGGGCTGTCTGACTTCACACTGAATGTTATCCATACACTGAGAAGTTTCAGTAAGTGCCCATTCACAAAATGGCTTTGGGAAGACAGTCCCTACAATGCATGACCAAAACAACCATGTCTTCACTTATAAATCTTTGATGGCTTCTGAAATAGAAAATTATTTTAACATTTATATGTCAAATAAGAATAGCAATTTTAACACAAGAAACACCTGATGAAAAATAGCAGCATTCATCTACTTAAAAAGGTTGAACATCTGACACAAATGATTAACAAACTGTTGAAAACCATATTGTATACTAATAAAAACTGCAAAAAGCTTTCTCAAAAATGAATGTAAATAATACAAAATCACTTAAATCAATACTTACTGTGTACAAAATTGTGTTGCATTTGACCAAAAAAAAAACACCTGATTGACTAAATTATCCCAGAAATTAAAGCAAAACACCTGGCATATAATCTCCAAACTAATCACTAACATGTTGATCTGTTAGCAGACCAGAAGTTCAGGGTAGAGGGATATTTTTCAACAGTAAAAAAGCTATTTCATTCTATATGTCCCATTGATTTTTTTTTTATGTCAAATACAGGTAATCCTTGCTTTACATGCTTCCAATATGCATGAATTTCAGTTACCATGGTTTAGATAAAGAATACCAGGCCCCAACAACATGGCTTGAATTTCAGTCACTATGGTATATTAACTGTGAGTAACTGTAAAGTACAAGCTTTGCTGCTAGCACTTCAGTCCAAAACTCATTACATAAAAAGCAGACGTGCATCCTGACCAATGACCAGTCACACCACTTCTTCCAAAGTCTGCGGCTGACCGGTCACTGCACATGTATTATTCAGTTCATGCACTGAAAGCAAAGTATGTAGCTGCGTTGCCTCCTTGTTTCCCAGGGATAAACCCATGTCACATTTTACAAAATGAATAATCGAAAAAGGGTTATTTGACAATGTCAACATTTTTAAATGTGCACCAAAGGCATTCATTTCTTGCTATCTGTTCTTGAGAAACACTCAATTTACACATATGTCCAATGAGGTATAATCACCTCATCATTTACTTGTAATAGTGAAACAGTGGCCACAACCCTAAAATCCATCAAGGGGAGAAGAGCTAATCAGCATAGTGTTTTTCAAAGTGTGTCCTCAGATCAGGTACACTAGTAGCACGTAGTTCTAACTAGTAGAACTTGTTAGAAATGCAAATTCTTGGGTCACAGCAGATCTAAAGAATTGGAAACTCTAAAGGTGAGGCCCAGCATTTGCATTTAACATTTTAACAAGCCCATCAGATGGATCTGATGCCTATTAAAGTTTCAGAACTAGGGTAAATTATACATAGTATGCTATGGAGCACTCAGAAAAGAATACAGTAGTATACATGTAGTGATACTGAAAATTTCCAAGCAATACTGTGAGTGGGGAAAAAATTATGGGCTAATAACCATCTGATACCATTTGCAAAAACAAATACAGTATATATTGGTTTTGATAGATATATTTGATATTTGTTAATACTTGATGGGAAAAAAACTCAAAGAATATACATGAAAATGATACCTAGGAAAGAGATTAAAATAAAGATGATCAAGGATGTATTTTAGTGTTACCTGTAATGTTTTAATTTCTGTATGAAAACAACTTATGTACTACTTGATTAATTTAAATGTTTTAAAAAGAAGAAAATAGAGTATCTAGCCATTTCTCAAATGGCCAGAAGATAAGAAATTCTTAATTGGGGCTACCTAAGTGATCGAAAACTTCTCAAAATTTTACAAGAAGTTTTACTTTATCTACATTTTTTTCTTCTTTTTTGCATAGAGGATTTGCATGAAGGGTTTGTGATCCCAAGGATTCTGATTCTTGAACCTATATAATTACTAAGAATCTGTGAGGAAACATATGGAAAGTAAAAAGTGACTAGCAGACTGGATCAGAGAAAATGTAAGTACTGATTTTCACTAAATGGGACAAAGGAAGACTTAAGAAACTAGAGATCCACAAATCTAATATTGATGCTGGGCAGAAGTCCAAAACAAACTATAAAACAGACTTCAAAATACCAAAAATGGAAGATGTATCAGAAAAGAAGTTAAACAACACAAAAGAAAAGCGTTTTTTAAATCTTATTTTTATACTGGTAGATCAAGAAAACATTCAACATCGTTCTTTTTAAGGTGTCCCAGGGGAGTGAGAACGAGGCTAAGAATATTACAGCATTGGATAAATTCATCAGAGGTGCCCAAAATCCAGAACACTTTACCTCAGTCTCATCCCTAAACTTAGAACTTCTACCTCCCCTCCTGAATGGCTAAGGGGGTCCTGTGTGTAAATATCTCTTTGACATCCACTTATTCATTTATAATGCTGCCTCTTGGATATCAGCCAAATTCTGGCATCTGCTACTACAGGTGAGGAG
This sequence comes from Camelus ferus, assembly GCF_009834535.1. Taxonomy (NCBI): domain Eukaryota; kingdom Metazoa; phylum Chordata; class Mammalia; order Artiodactyla; family Camelidae; genus Camelus; species Camelus ferus. The sequence goes on along the minus strand of NC_045698.1, from coordinate 26,025,196 downwards.
ATGGTCTGAAAGCAGCATATTGTGCTTTTATATCTTCAAGACAGTCAACAAATTCCCTCAAGTTTTCTTGGCACATGATATAGGAAAAATATAGATGCGTGACCGTAAAGTTATGAAATAAGTAAGCACAGATTCTTACATGGGTAAACAACTTAATCTAAAAAGTTGTTCAATAAATCAATGTCAAAATAAAGAAAGGTTTCTAATGGCATACCGAACTCTGACTCTTGCCATATTTAACAAATATCGATTCAATGACAACTTACTGCACACTTAACAAATTTTTAATTGGCAAAAAAAAAACAAGGATTTGATCATCAGTGTATGAGATGTCAGATCAAAAACTGGAACAATGAGCTAACAAAATAAAGATAATGAAAGCGAAAGCAAAAAAAAAAAAAGAAATAACTGCACTGCACTTTCTTCTTTAAAAATTTAATTTAAATTTAATACTATGTTATATAGACACCCATGTATGCACAGATGAATAAATTTAACAAAGATCATTTGTGGCCTGCAAGGCCTAAAATATTTACTATCTGATCCTTTGCAAAAATAATTTGCCAACTCCTGGTCTTGACTGGTAAGTCTTCCTCAAAAATACATTCTCTTTGAATTTGAGTATAAAAATCAAAGACAGTAAGAAAACACCCTGTAATATCAAATTTAAATTGGAACAGGAGTACAGATCAACAATTCTGAAACTATTTGACATGTATACTGGGCTTAAATAAATATGTAAATGGAGGGGTGGTAAGGGCCAGGTTTCTCACTGGAGGAAAGCAGAAGTTTCCAAGTAGGAAGAAGAAGGAAGGCTAGAATGAACCATTGTGTATTGGATGAGAGTCAGAGATTGCAGTATGAACTCATGTTTAGCTTAATATAAATACAAAAGGATACAGAAGCAATTATAGATATACCCACATACATGCATAAACTTCGTAGCTCTGTTGGCTGAGAAGGTCTAGAAGTAGTGACACCCCAGGAGCAACAAGCACATGGAGCACCTAGATCCTGTTTTCTGATGCCTTTCGGCTAAGAAGTATGGCTAATTCTAGGACTGGAGTAAAGAAAAAATAAGATGAGTCTGAAGCATCTGACAGTATCAAAAAATAAGGAAATACAAACAAATAAACAAACAAAAAGGCATGTCAAGAGCCAAACTGAAAGAGCTCATTATGGCCAGAGCTGAAACAATCTGAGCAATAAAATGAATAATACAGTGCTGACTTAAAATTCGAAGTATAAATAGCCAGTCGCCAATACTGGAAGAAATAAATTATTAAATAAATAAATAAATAAATAAATAAATAAATAAATAAATGGAGACAATTCTTCCTTATAGAAAAATTCCAAGTAGTTTGTGTAACTACCAACCCCTTCAGGAAGCAGAGCTTAATTTTTCCACTCTCCCAAGTGTGAGCAGCATCTGTTGACTTACTTCAGAAGAATGGTATATGGAAAGGGGAGGAAAAAGTAACTTTATAATGAAGAAACCTGAAAAACATGATAGTATGTACCCCTGATACGTGATAAGAAGGGCATTTCATCTCTGTGATATTCAGCCCCAAACCCATAGCCTCAGTATAACCATGAAAAAAAAATAGTAAATTGAGGTACACTCTACAAAATACCTGACTAGTACACCTCAAAACTGTCAAGGTCATGAAAAACAAAGAAAGATTAAGAAACTATAAGAAACCAAAGGAGACTAAACAGACATGAAGACTTAATGTAATGTAATATCTTAGATGGGATATTAGTTTTTTTTAAAAAGTGAAATCCAAATAAAGTTTGGAGTTTAGTTAATGGTAATTTGTTGGTTTAATTGTCACAAATGTAGTAAGACATGGTAATGTATGATGTTAACAACAGGAGAAACTGGGTTGGGGTATATCTGAACACCAGATCAGATTTACAGCTTTTCTGTAAATTAAAAAATACGCTGAAATTAAAACTTTACTAAAATTTTTAAATGGAAATATCAATATGATCTTGTGATACAGACACACACATGTATCTGTACCTCTATCTCTTTCCACTGAAAAGGTCAACAAGCAATGATGCCCCAATATCAATGAACATGTGTAGCATCCAGATTTGGTCTTTAAACAACATTTCCACCAAAAAAACAGGTGTCCGTGGGGAAATACTCATTTTGGGACTCGGAAAGGAATGTAAAAGAAAGCCTACATCATGTTGTGCCAGAAAATAAGAAAGCTTTTAAAGACTAATGAGGTCATGTCAAAACTCATAGCAATCAGGGACTCCCACTGGCCAAATCGGGGATAATTTAAACATCAAAAAGAATAATGACTGCAAATGGCTGAAACACATGAAAAGTTTAAAACCATAAATACTGAAAATCAAAAAAGAAAAGAAAAAATCACCACCAATAACTCATTTATCCACACCAACCCTCAAGCTAAAAGTGAGTAATAAAAGGAAAATAACTAAGCATTTATCCTGACTTTTCAGTAGAAACTATTTCAGGGGAACCAAATAATATCAGTTAAAGAAGAAAAGAATTATTTTAGAAGAATGACAGCAAATAAAAGCGGATGAAACAATAGAATTAGAAAATCACTTGCAGCCCGCAATGAAATAACTGATTCAAGTATAAGTTATCAACAGATGCTTATCTTATTAAGTGAAGGGATGACTAGAATTTGGATATTTACATGGTACCCAAGTATCTTCCCACAGAGTTATTGCCTATCTCAAGTATATAATATTAACTTTACAATGAAGAAGTCAGGTGTCCCAACTTGCTCCAGGGGTCAATCTTTATTGCTAGTCACTGAAAGTGGCAACAACCAGATAACACATGCCACCTAATGTGAAATAATATGGCTTATAATCAAGCCTTTGGACCTTCTATAGGAAATACTAGAGATAAACAACTTAAATGATATTATAAGAAAGCAATTAGAAACTCAGGGAGGAAGAACCTTATAAAGGACAACTGGACTTGTTTAACAAAGTTATGAGAAAGAAAATGATAAGGAAGAGTCAGTATACATTAAAAGATATGTAAGAGAGGCACAAAATAGATGTGATGTGTATCACATGACTGGGTCTATGTTTGACAGACTGGCATTAAGACATATTTTGAGGGCAAATGGAGAAATTTAAATATAGAAGGTTTATTAGAAATATTAAGGAATTCTAAAGAATTTTGTTAGAATAATGGAACTACATGTATCTAAGAAAATGTCTATAATTCTTAAAGATACATACAAGTATCTCAAAGTGAAAGCTATGTCTGTCTATACTTTTTTTAACTGAAATGTAGTTGATTTACAATATTATATCAGTTTCAGGTATATAACATGGTGAATCAATATTTTTATAGTTTATACTCCATTTAAAGTTATTACAAACTAAAGGCTCTGTCTCCTTGTGCTATATGATATATCCTTGTTTCTTATTTATGTTATACATAGTAGTTCATATCTCCTTAATCCCACACCTCTATCTTGCCCCTCCCCACTTCCCTCTCCCCATTGGTAACCACTAGTTTATTTTCTGTCTGTGAGTCTGTCTCTGTTTTGTTATATACAAACAGAATGTCTTTACTTTTAAATATTTCAAAAAATTACAAAAATAAATACAGAAAAATTTTTATAACTGTTAAATCTAAGTAAAGGGTAGATGGCTATTAATACAACACTTTACCTTATGTTTGAAATTTTTCCAGTAAAAAGTGAATTATAGATGAGTATACAAATAGATATAAAATACTCACTGAGTAAAAAAAAAAAATCACAAAAAACCAGTCACATTATTTGGAGATCAGGGACAAATGATGACAAAGCCAAACAGTTCTCATGATTCACATAATGTTTGCAATATTAGAATTTATATTAATTTTATATGAATTGTCAAGAATTCTTTTCCCATCTAACCTTTGATAAATCACAATTATATGTAGGATGCAACAATTCACTTATTGAAGAGAAAATAAGCTTATTCTTCGGCTTTTCTGCATTTTCAATTACAACAGTGCAGCAAATGACATAGTTTAGTAAATAATAGAGCACTGGCTTGAGACTCATGAGACCTGTATTCTATTCAGAACTGATTATTAAAAAACACTGGACAGTCCTCAGTGAGTTAGCTTATAGTTGTAAAGGTAGAAGGAGAGCACGATCCCTATATGAATCAAGAGACTATCATGTGGGGGGAAAAGGATACAACATATTTTAAGCACATTTTTAAAAGGCCACCATACTAACTCAAGACAAATGTTCCTATTTTAAATTGTAAGAGCTAATTTAAATCCAGCCATCATAGGAGATACTCAATTTTTAATTTTTTCTTCCTTTCCAATTGATCATAGATCTGCTATGATCCACTTAGAGAATTCTCAAATATTTACTAGACAGCTTAAGAGTTATGACCTCAAAATTTATAAATCGATGATTTATAGAATATTTACCAGAGCAACTTAAGTCAACAAGGTTATTTGGCTAGATAACTGTAGCTGCCAGAGAAATCTGAGGTCTCAGACTCAATTCTGATCCACATACAGATATTAATTACACAAGCATTTATCAGCAAGTAAGCCCAAACAATTCATTTGACCTGTTCAGCAAGCCTGAGAAAAATCCCAGCATCTCTTTTAGATGCTCCATCATGCTTTCATGAAAGGTTCACTGGAAGCAAACACTCAACAGTCCAGAGACAGGAATTTTCTCCATATAGTTGATAGGATCCAGAGTTTACAGGCTGATATTAAGTTAAGCAAAAACCATCATACCTAAGAGTTCAGGTTGAAGGCAAAGTGAGATTCTTATACCCCATTCACACAAGAGTAGGAAACTGCATCTAAGTAATTCCAGCTAATCCATATATCTTGAACATTTTAAAATATCATCATTGAAAGCCATTTCTAACATACATTATCATACATTATACAAGTTAATAAGACAGCAGGTTCACCAAGAAAATCCATTTCTGATATCCAATATGCTACAAGATCAAAGACAGTCAAAAATAGAAATAAGAGGGTAGCTTATGACAGCAACACGTAAAGCCCTTTATGATATAATGTTACCTGATTTATCTGCACAGTGCAGCACTGACTAGCACTTGAGTATTGGTTTATATGTTGTACATATATATTTATATATATATATAATATTACACAGTATTTACTGAAGTGTTTTAAAATAAACCAGGCAAAGTAACAATTTCAAAATAAAAATATTTTTTAAAAACAACAAAAAATAGAAAATGTCTTTAAAACATAGGCTAATGAAACTAAAGGAAAAACAATTACTAAACTAAAGGAAAGAAATGTAAAAGGTACATTTTACTTTCATCTGAGTAACGAAGGTATTGTATAGTCATATAAATTTATTGCATTTTGGTAAAAATCATCATAATTGGAATTCAAATGACAAGAGCAGTCGGTCTTCAAACATGAAGATATTAAGGTACATGATACATACCATTCACAGGGCTGAAGGGATCTAAATGCCTTAAAAGAAGCATCCATTCCAGCAAAATCCCAAAACTTAACATCATAGTCATAACCTCCAGTCACCAAACGGGCACCTGAGGGATCCAAACCCAAAGCAGAAACCTGGTTTAAAAAAAACAAAAATTAATTGGAGAAAAGTTACTTAGAGTCTATTATTTCCTTTCTCTAACCCAACCTCCTACCTTATAGGTATTGGAAGTATAGATCACCAACTGTTCTTACTTCTGAAAAGCGAAAATGGACAACACCTCCTATATTATTTGACTTTGTTATTATGAGTATTATTTCTTTGAAATAAAGAAAAATATTTTTAATTTAATCTAACCATCAGCTTTACCCCAACTTATCTATCATGTACGCAGAATAGTTCATCATACAAAATTGTATGTAAGTACAAATCTTACAAACACCTCAGTTTTTTCAATAAGCAATTTTGAGGAAACCTTTTAAGATAGTTTGACTATCACTAAATGAAGAACATATGAGTCTAAAATTATCAAAATGAGGAATGCTAACTCATTGTCAACCTTAAATCTATTTAACGAAATAAAACAAAGTAGAAATTATCTTGCCCATATAGCTAAATGGCTCTGTACAGTAACCTTAAACAATTATTTGTAAAGCTGAGTTTATAGGTAACTAACCACATTATAATATCGCTTATACTGGTTCCACAAAATGTTTGCTTTCCCTTAGAACTTTTCAAGGTCAACTTCACATATAAAATCCAATGTGTCACTCACTATTCTCAAGCTACATTTGATATTCTTATCAAAGCAGTTAGTCCCTGGATCTACTGCCCTCTCAGAAGGAAAGAACTGCATTAGGAAAATTAAATATGATTACCATATAAATGGGACAGTAAAAGAATCATAATTTTATATAAAGGTAGCTACTATAAATCAATTCTCCAAAATAAATAGACTTGAAATGTTAACTGAATGTAATAGAATTACTGCAATTAAAACCAGGTATAGACAAAATAATTTATATTCATTTCAATTACTACCTGCAAATATGGATTTCAGAATAGAAGGGAATTATACATAAACATAATTAATAACTTATTATATGTTTAAATTAGACATGTACCCTAAGTGTGTTAAAGAATGCATACAAACGAGAACTGTCATTTTTATGCCTGAATAATGTGTCTTAAAACTTAAAACAATCAAAAATAAAAATAAATAAACAAAAGTTTTTAAAGTCTAAGAAGTGACTTCTGCTACGACCAAGTACAAACTTACTAGACTCCATGCCCACTCTAGCCTTCTTCTCTCTTGCTGAAAATAAAAAGGTGTCCCTCCTCCTGATAAGGCTAACCCCACCAGTGTTCATCTCCCTACAACGCAATTTGAAATCACAAATTCATTTGTGGCTTGTCTATTCTATTTCTGTCTTCCTCTCAAGAATGTAAACTCCACTCCTACCCTACGACTACTAGTCATGGTGGTGTGGAGCCATAGGGGCAGAGGCCTCGAGTCATGGCAGGAGGAATGGTGACGAGCTGCAGGCATCCTCACTGATTACGTGGCGAAAGGGATAGGGTTGTTTGAAGCCTGCAGTTTTCAACTTCCTGGGCATCATTTGAAGCTTAGGGTAAACTGGGAAGAATGTGCCCAAAAGAAAACCTGGGAAGAAACAGTTCTTCACTTACAAAATGCCCACTTTGCCTCTGTTGTGAATTCGTTCACTGAGAAAGAGATTTACCATTATGTCATTATACTAATAAAAGAAAAAATGGATGTGACTCATGATATAGAACCAAAAAAAAAAAGAGGAAAGTTGGAAGTGGATTCCTTGGGAAGAATTGCCTCTACTGGATAAGTTTTTCTGGGCATTACATTGGTTACAGGAACAAGGCTATGATCCTTGTTCGGACCATCTGGTAGGATATAAAGGAAATCATCCGTAAGTGGTCAAGAAGACTCCTTTTTTTTTTTTTTTTTTTTAATTAAGACAAAATAAGGTCTGTTTAAGGAATGGGAAATATCTAATTTCAGGAAAACTCCCATTTCATCTAAAAAGTTCCAAATGACTGCCAGTTTATTTGCAAATTCTTAATAAACTCACCACCCTTTCAGCCACTGCTTCTGAAAATTTTCCTAAGATATGACTGAATAGTATTCAGACATAGAATATGTGATAAATGGTGAGACTGTGGTTAATCTGCTTTCTGTATTTCTCTATATTTACTATGCAGTTTGTCATTAGCAGCTTACATGGAATAGAGTGCAATAGAATTTGCCTTAGCATTTTAGTTCAAATTAAGAGCCTAATTAAAATGCTAACACAGTAAGCCTAAAGCAGAATTGATCATGTTTGTTGATTTTCCTCTTCGTTTTTATTTTTTTTAAATGGGAGGAAGGAGCAGTAATATTGTGACAGTCCTTGCAACTAGAGAGAATATCACAGGCATTTAGGGTGTATTTCCCAGGTTGGTTTGTGATTGAGAATCTAAACCAAGAGTAGTGAGAGATACTCTAGGATCTGTATCCTACCATTAATAGGTCATGTAAGTTTGGATTTCTCACTTAATATCCCTGAGATCTAGTGCATTTACATGTAAAATGAGGAGATAACAATATAGCAGTGGTTCTCAGAATGTGGTCTGGGAGGGTTCACAAGACCCTTTCAAGTCAAAGCTATTTTTACAATACTAAGACATTATTTGCCTTTTTTTCAGAGGCTACATGATGTGTGATATTGTGAAAAACTGAATGCAAAAAAGCAGATATGATAATCCAGCTCTCTTCTATTAAGCCACACATTAAAGAGATTTGCAAAAGTATAAAACAGTATCACTTTCCTCATTAAATTTTTTTGTTTGTTTTAGAAAAAGCTATTTTTCATAAAATTTATTTATGATAACATGTATCAGGTTTTTGGTATTTGTAAATCAGTTAATAAAAAATTCTTAAAATTAGAGAAAAAAAAAGGAGTGTAAGTTCCACGTGGACAAAACCATACATGTCCATCTACAGGATCTGCTGAACTACTTCTCAATCCCTGTGTTCCAAAGACTTGAAGAACACAGTTAATTTTCATGTGCATTTTAATCACACTGAAATAAAAAAGGAACTCATATAAATGTTGGTTTAAAACAATAGAGTTGTAAGAATTATTTTAATTTACATAAAAAGACTAAAATCTGATACTACACTCAAAACAGGTCCTTCCAAACACTGAGGGACAAAAGGCCACTGAAACTAGGTAATCTAACTCATTCTTAATTGGTTTCAGAGAAAGATCTTCATCAAAAGGAGGAAATGTAAAAAATTAATAAACAGAAACCTCAATTAAATGGAGTTGGGAGACCAGAAGGGGGAGCCCTGCGATGACAGTAGAGCCCAATAGGAAGAAGAAAGACCCCTCTTCTTTCCTTGTAAGGACTCAGTCAGTGGAAAGCCATGGACTCTGTTTGCTACAGCCCTCTCAACTTCCTTTTCACCTCTATAAAAGGATTCTCCTTTCCTTGCCATGCAGGAATTTGCACATGGCTCACCATGGTTGCAGACCCCAAACTATAATTCTCTGTGATCTCAAATAAACTTATCTTTGCTGAAGAAATATCTGGCAGTATATTTGTTTTAAGTCAACAGTAAGTATACTCAACAAATAGATATATTTCTCAATGGCAATGAGGAAATAAAGCAGAAAAACTTACAGATTAAAAACATAAATACACAATGACTCTCTCAAGAGTGAGTCAGACATTGTTTGGATATTGATTTTAACAAACTAACTGTAAAAATATGTATGGGACATTGAAGAAATGTGAACAATAATGGAATACTGGATGATATTAAATAATCATTGGAAAAATTATAGATGTATTGAAGATGTTCTGATTATGAGGGAGAGAGAAAAGGAGAGGGGGAGGAGGCAAAAGAGAGACATACCCAGACTTACCTCTTAGAGATGCATACTGAAACATTTACAAATGAAATCATGTGAAACCTGGAATTTGCTTTTAAACAATCTCACAAAGTAGGTAGATGGGGTGGTAGGGAGGGAGGTTTACTAGAAATGTAAAGTATACATGAAACAGGATTGGCCTTATGTAGATAATTGGTAAGGCTCAGAGATAAATATATGGGAATTCCTTTCACTATTCTCTATACTTCTGTGAATGTGTAAATATTTTTACAATAATTTATTTAAAAAAAAAAAAAAGACCAGCCAAACAGTCACCTTCTTAATCTCTGACATATTTCCAAGAGGTTGAAATACACACAGGGCAAAGGCAGGACTGCAAAAAAAATTAGTTAATCTAAAAGTACAATTAGAAACTCTAATTGATTTTTAATGTATAAGGAATTTGGAGTTTTTTTATTATATATATTTTAAAGATAAAATTTGATTTGAAAAAACAGGAATATTTAAATAAAACGTATGTGAAACAGATGAACTATCTCTCGGTTGTAAAAGCCTCTGGATAGGAATGCTTCCTTCAGGTACTAACAGTCTATAACTTTTTTCCTTACTTATACTTAAAAACATGAAAATTAGTAAAATTCTTTCACAATTTCAAAATAAAAATATCAAAAGTCTGATTTAATAAAACATAGATATAATATCAAGAATTAAATGGAAATAATTTCTTAAGGCAGCAGTTCTTAGATATTTTGGTTGCAAGACCCTTTACACTACAAATCTTTTGAGGACCCCCAAGAATGTCTGTTTATATGAATTATGTGTAACAATATTGACAGCAAAAATTAAACTTAAGGCATTTAAAAATATTTACTGTTTACTTCATTTAAAATAACAATAAACCCAATGTATTTTAACATAAATATTTTACAAAAATTATACTTTCAATAGCAAAAAATTTAGTGAGAATGTCACTATTTTAACATCCTTGGCTATTAATTATATCATTTGTTTTATTTCTGGGCCTATTTTTATTGACATTTTCCCTCTCATTATGGGATGTATTTTCCTACTTTTTTACATGTGAGACAGTAGAAAAAGGTAGTTTTTTTTTAATTGTAAAGGGGAAGTAAGATAATTTTATTCTTTCATTCATTCACAAACTTCATTCAACTATCATTCATAATGGTTTTACAGTAAGATAAAATACTTTCAACTTATTCCTCAAAATTTTAATTACCAATTTTAAATAACATAAATGACAATATAAATATAATCCATTAATCTAAATAATATAATCAAGCCATTCATTAACTGTGTTATGTTCATTTCTTATCTCAACATCTACCTAAAAAATGAACTCAGGCCTTTTACTGATACAGAAATTAAGCTAAGGGTAATGAGAAATTTTCCCACACCATAAAAAAAGAAAGTATTTGAGTTTCATTTCTTTCTTTCACTTACAATGTTCCTATATCAAAGAAAGACTGTAACGCCAACAATAACAATGACAATAAGTGTTCCTGGTTTAAATGAAACGCAATGGCTATTTTGACTGAGCAGAAAAGTAATCTATTTTCCTTAATGTCCATAGCTTTATGATATCAGTTTATTGTGTAACTGATCTTAATACAAATGCATCTTATTACTTCACTTTTCCATAAGAGCCCTGTTATTGAGGGAAAAGAATCAAATTTTTGAAACTTACTGTTTTAGTGCCATGCTTTAGTGTTATCTCATGCGAGTCAGGGATCTTTTGGACAGGATTCTGAAAAAAGAAAATTCCATGACACTGATAAGTCATATAACATATTTGGGGAGAACTACATACTACACTAACAGGAAATGTAATTTTTAAAAATTGCATCACTAGCTTTTTAACACAAAACTGTGTGAGCATGTCTTATTTCTACACTTCTAGATGGATTGCAATTGGTCACTCTGAGCTGATAATAACTTTATCTTAAATCTCTAAAAAAGATAAATATAAGAAACTCTTTAGGTTGTATGAAACCATAAGGCTCTCTCAGTATGGAAAAATTTTTAAGTCCTCTTTACCCTGGTATTTGGACATACCTTAAAGTATTTATGTACTCAATTTATACTAGACAACAAAATTTATATAGGATATACCTTTTAATCCATAAAAGTTTAAAAAAAAAAACTGCTGTTCAAATGGAATTGAGTCATACACTGATTCGATTCACTAAGCCCTTATTAAAGTGAGATTATACCAGATGCTTAGTGGCATTAGACATAGGTCCTACTCATCTTCCCTCCCAAGAAGCATATGGTCTAAGAGGGAAACATCAATGACTCTACTTCAATATAATACATATATAATACATGCTATGTTAGAAAAGTTACAGACAGAGTAACTGAGGGTTAGAGAAGATGGATGCATAAATCAGACATAAGAGATCACAGTGATCATTTAAATAAGAAGTTTCATTATTCAGCCAATTCCCCTTTATTCAAGAGCAGGGTAATCATACTAAAATTCTACAGCCATTATAAATTCATGTTAGGATTATCTTGCAATCTACTTCATTAAATATGTGCAATCTAACAGACTTTGGTCCCTAACTTCCCTCATTCTTTAGGATCTTTGATGAACCAATCAATCACCAGCTCTTTCTATTTTATCTTAAATCTTTCCCCTACTATAGCTCCTTCTCCTCCGCATATAAACTATTAAAGTATTTCCCATATTAAACACACACACACACACACACACACACACACACACACATATATACATACACACATTCCCCCTATGTTTACTGCAGTGTCACTATCTTTTCCTCTACAATCAAGGTACTTTCACACTACAGTTTTCTACTTTCTTTCACTCTTCTACCTCTACCACTTTGGCACTTGTCACTTAATTCCTAATGCTTAGCACAATTCTTGGTACTTAAGGGACTCTCAGTAAATATTACTTGAATGAATAAATAAGTCACATAAGTGCCCCAGGACACTTTTCAGAACTTAACCTGCACACCTGACCTTTCAACAGCATGATAACTACTTAACTGTTGTTTCCTCCATCTTGAAACTATTCTTTCTTGGAAGGAAACGCAACAGCCTAGACAAAAAGCTAGGAAACTTAGGGTTTTAAAATCTAGCTCTGACACTCATTAAACCTGCCACAACCTTGGGAGAGTAATGACTCTGTTTCATCATTTGCAAACTAAGGATAATAGCACCTACTCCTTAGGTTACTGTGAAGTGGTTTAAAGCTCATAATACAGCAGGGAGGGTATAGCTCAGTGGTAGACTGTTTGCTTAACATACATTGAGGTCCTAGGTTCGACCACCAGTACTTCCATGAAAAACAAAAGTAAACTTAATTACATCTCCTTGCAAAAAAAAAAAAAAATTTTTTTAAGCTCATAATACAGAGTTTGACACAAAGTACATGCTTTATAAACGACAGCCACCAGTTATCCTAAGGCTTACCTCCTGTCTCTCTGGTCATTTATGTTAGTCTATTTCCAGGCTTCTCTTCCTCTTTATCTGGCTAATTCCTACTCACCTTTCAAGACTCAATTCAGATGTGACCTGCTCCTGGAAGCTTTTCTCAACATTTCAAATTCTGGCTTAAATGACCTTTCTGTGCACTCGCATGACCACCTCTCCTTGTCTCTATCACAGAACCTACCACAATACATCGTAATGTTTTACCTATCTCCCTCACACCACTCCCTAACCAAACTGCAAAATGGACACTCCTCAAAGACTGTGCATATATATTACCTCTGGGTCCCCAGTCCACAATACACTTGGTATATGGCAGACACAGACAAAAGTTTCTGGAGTGAATTAATGGCCTCATAAATCATATTAGATTATAATTTTTAATATATCTTCAAACATTAATGTTTATGTTCATAAAGAAAAACAGGTAGGTGCTATCCATCAGGTGAGCCTGGTGAGTGAGAGTCAGGGATAACTGAAGGTTTTCCGAAAGTGAAAACCTTCGAAGACCAAATGATTCTACCCCAGACTAAAAGCAGATGAAAAGTTACAAGAATAGAGAACTAAAGGCAGTTTTGTTTTAGATGGTTTGCATCTGAGAGGTGACTATAATACATTACCACCACAGATCAATGAAGAAAGAGATTAGGAACCAAGAGGCACTAAACAAAAATACTAACCTCATAGTAACCCAAGGAACTGCTAGAGAGTTTGCAGTTTATTTCAAGACAAAGACATCACGGTATAGAGTACTATCTTTTGGAAAGAACTACACATACCTATCTCAGAGATACCAATATTTCAACACAAATTCCAAAATAATTTAAAAGTTGAACAAACGAATTCTAGACTACTCCTATATTAAATTTTGTAAACCACTGACTGCTACCTTTGCAGCTGACAATATCTGTAAGAAATAAAAGCCCATATAAAGGTGCTAAGTACTCTTGCAAGAAACAGGAGAACAGTTCAAATGTTTTACTTAGAGAAGAATCTATTATCGTCTGTGTCTCATTTCATAACTAATTACTTTTTCATCACTCAAGAAAGAGAAACACTGTCACCAAAAGGAGGGACTGAAAATTATTTCATTGAATTCAGTGCAGAATATGCCTATATATAGACAATTTCTGACATTCAAAGAAAAAACTTACAAGAACACAGAACAACTTAGTATTTACATTAGGACTGAATTAAATGTTTAAATAAATGCTGTTTACATTTAAAATAAAAGTTTTACTGGAAATCATGTAGGCATAACTCATAAAAAGCCCATATAATTGGCACAACTAAATCATCTAAAATAGTAGCAATCCATCTTCTGGTAGCATATTACTTGATGGTGACTGTTCTTTTTCCAGAACTTTTACTAATGACTTTTTGAAATATGGCTTAGTGTGAAACTTGCTATAACAGTAAAATATTTTCAAGATTTCCCTGCCAAGGGATGTCATAAACTATAAGACTTCAATGAAGTCATTTATTACCAAAATTCATAACAAGAGCTACAGTCTTAATGGAAAGGGGGAAAAGATACCAGTTTTTGCTTTGGTTTGGTTTTAAATGCCAACCAAAGGATTATTTCCCAGGCTCTTTGGTTTACCCCCAATAAGAACAATGACAGCAAACTGGAATAACATGAGCAATTCCATCTGATGCACATACATCCTTACAGTGTTTTCAAAAGACTTGCAAATCAGAAATAAACTTTCTGGGGTAAATTTGTCATAAATTTAAAAAGCTGTATATGTATAGTACTATAAGCCGTAATAAAAAGTCTACTCAGTAATAAGGATCTGCCACAAAGTGGCTAGGAGTCAGGGGAAGAATGGAGATTCCCAACCAGGAGTCTGAAAATGAGTGCTACTTCCTCCCAGAAACCATACCGGAAACAGTTATCAGTGCAGTACCACAAGCAACCAGAATTAGAGTCCATTCTGGTGTAACTGTGGAGATCCAGTAAGACTGACTTAAAATTAATTCATTTATTCATTCACTCGCTAATCACATATTCACTTAACAAACATTTATTGAGTATTTAAGTATATACTACACACCACATACCAGGAACTAAGTTATAGATTAAAAGTCCCATAACAGAGATTCTGCTCACAAAGAACTGTCAGTCAGTAAAGCAAAACAGACAGGTAAACAAATAAGCAAACTAAAATGTTTCAGATGCTGAGAGAAGAATACACAGGGTTCAGGGCTCAATTCCATTGTGTCTGGGGAAGTAGAGGGTAATTAGAAAAGGTTTCATAAAAGAGATGTTTGAGATGCCTTTGGAAAAATAGAAGTTCCTTAGGTGAATGTGGAGGACATCAAGGAGAGAATAAGATGACTCTTGACACTTTCTAAACTGCAAATATTTCTGCCTGGCTAGAGTTCAAATTGCCAGGCAGGAAAAAGGGGAAGGGTGTGTGGTGTAGGCTGTGTATGTGTGTGTATTTTTTTTTTTAAATGTTAACCCAGAGAGCTAGTTATGAGCCAGATAGTATACAATGTCAAGAATCTGAAATTTAAGCTTTGAGCCATGTAGAGTAATTTGACAAGATTTGAGATTTCAAAAAACCACCAAGGCATTCTGTACATCAAAAGACACAATTAACACAGCAAAAAAGCAATCTACAGAATGGGCTAAAATATCTGCAAATTACATATCTGATAAACTGTTAATATCCAGAATGTATTATTAAAAAAACTCCTCTGACTCAACAATTTAAAAAAAAAAAACCTGATTCAAAATTTGACAATGGATTTGAATAGAGATTTCTCCAAAAAAGAAATACAGGTGATCAAGAAGCACATGAAAAGATACTCAACATCACTAATAACAAGGGAAATGCAAATCGAAACCACAATGAGATAACCACTTCACATCCAATGTGACAGCTATTATTAAGGGAGAAAAGAAAGAAAAACAAAATAAGTATTAGTGAGGATAAACAGAAATTGGAATGCTTGTACATTGCTGAAGGGAAATGGTGCAGCTGCTATGGAAAACAGTACGGTAGTTCCTCAAAAAATTTAAAAAATAATTACCTGTGATTCAGCAATTCCACTGGCATATATACCCAAAAGAAATAAAGAGTAGAGTCTCATAGAGGTATTTGTACACTCATGTTCATAGCAGCTTTATTCACAATAGTCAAAAGGTGGAAATAATTCAAGGGTCCATCCATGGATGAAGGAATAAATTGTGATATAAATGTATAATGGAATATCATTCAGTCTTTAAAAGGAAGGAAATTCTGACACTTGCTACAACATGGATGAACCTGAAGGACAGTATACGAAGTGAAATAAGCCACTCACAAAAAGAGAAATCCTGTATGACTGCACTTATCTGAGGTATCTAGAATAGTCAAATTCATTGAAACAGAAAGAACAGTGGTTGCCAGGGTTGACGAAGAGATGGAGATAGGGAGTTGTCATTCAATGGGTACAGAGTTTTTGTTTTGCAAAATGAAAAAGTTCTGGAGGTTGGTTGCACAACAATGTAACACTACTGAGCTGTACATTTTTAAATGGTTAAGACGGCAAGTTTTATGTTACGTATATTGTACCAAAACTTCAAAAAAATTTAATAGATATAACACACATAAATAAACAAAAAAGGTTAAAAGATGTATACCATTAAGCCTGAATACTTCTCAATGCTATAATAAATATTAGGTAAGCTTCAAAATAAATCATTTATCAAATGTTTAAAATCTTCCTCCAAAAATGTAAAGTTACGTGTCTAAAATATTGCAGGAAGGAAAGACAATTTCCTATCTAAATCTCACAGCTGGTTCCAATCCTTCAATTAGCAGTATTCCCAAACCACTTCTAAATTACCTTCAAACCATTAATGCCCTATTGCAAACTTCAATCTTACAGAACATTTCTTAGTAACATGACTTAAGAGTACACTGTTAAACAACTTTTTATATTTGTGTGAGGGCTGAGAAACTTAAAAAGGATAGTTCATTCTTATATTTTATAAGAAATCATATTTTTTAAATATGACACTAGCAATAAACACGAAGATAACAATTTTCTATGTTTATTTATCAGACAATAATGGCAAGTAATTAGCCAACAGGATTTATATCAAATGACACATCTACTTTCAAAGCTACCATGAACGTATGTTCTATCACTTCCTAACACCCTAAAATTTTATGAATACGTCAGCTCATTCTTATTTGTTCTCTTAAGTACAAAGACTTAAAATCTAGACAGGACTCTGAGATTAATTTCCAGTTGTAACCTTCACCAAGTCATTTAACTATATAGAACCTCAGCCTTTTCACCTGTGAAAGCAAGAGTTGGACTAGGTAATTCATGACATTCCATAATGACATGGCTAACCTTAAACTTACTCACATCTGGAACTATGAACAGTACCCTATGTCCTTCCCTGACCTCCATCCTCTTCAATTCTTCCCACATTGCTCACTACTGTGATATTACTCTTCGTATGTCATTTTTCACAGAAAACCTTCAATATGTCTCTACCACCTTAGCTAGCAATAGTATCGTTTCAGAGCACTTATACACTTATGTTTTAGAAATTTTCTTCATCTGTTGAATGTTGTTCCAGGTTACATTTAGAAAAATTAATGTTTTTTAAGAAGTTTCTGGTCAAAGGTTAAAAACTTTCAGTTATAAAATAAGTTCTAAAGGATCAAATATACAGCATGGTGACTACAGTTAATAACTCTGTGCTGTATACTTGAAATTTGCTAAGAGTTGATCATAAGTGTTCTCACCACACCAAAAAAAAAATAAATAAAATAACTATGTGAGGTGATGGATGTGTTAATTAAGTTGATTGTGGCAATCATTTCACAATGCATACATATATCAAATCATCACATTATACATCTTAAATGCATACAATTTTTGTCAGTTATACCTCAATAAAGCTGGAAAATAAATATCATTAAGAAAACAACAGAAGAATTTCATATGTAATCAAAAAGCAGATTGTTTCTTAAGAGATACTAATCTAAAAAGCCTAGTAACATTCTTATCATTTGCAGTGGTATTTATTTTTCATTTATTACTTACTAAGGTATGTATTAAGAGCCCATCCTTACCCACAGCATTAACCATCCTAGGCAGGGATGGAAAACCACAGAGGCTGAGCTTGCCAGAGATGGGGTGGGGGTAGGTACTATAACAGAATTAAAAAGGAACAACCTGGCTTTCTAGGACCCTTATAATGAAACTCTTCCCTCCCACTCCTTTACCCCCACCTAAAAGAGAAGGCTTTCTTTTACAACTACAAACGTAGGGGTAAATTTCACCAGCTCAGACTGGGGCCCCTGAGTTTTACCATTTGTCCTATTCCTAAAAAAGGCCCACCTTGCCAGTCACAACAATGCATACACCATTCTCATATCTTCACAAAATTTGAACTAATTATCCTCTCAAAGCCTTATTTCCTTAGCCACCTATCTACCAAGAATAAGAATTGGTTAAAATGATTCATTTGGGAAACAAAGTGCTTTTATAAGTGGAGTAAAGATTAATATAAGCCTCAGTCTGATAGCTCCACAGTTCTCACAGAAGCCTTTCTAATGCCTTGCACCTCAAAGTACAGGACACAAAGCAGCACCAGGGACATCACCCAGGAACTTGTTAAAATTCAGAATGTCAGGTCTCTCCCAGACACACCAAATCAGAATCTGCTTTTGGACAAGGTCCCCCAGGAGATTTAAAGTGTACATTAAAGTGTGAGAAGCAAAAGTTTTCTGAGATTATCACTTCACTGCAACACAAGTTCACCAGTCCTATTACAGCTTGGTAGTATATTGCCTGAGCAACATTTTATATCTTAAGATAATTTCTATAACCTTAGAAAGATATTCAACTGGAAAATCTTTTTTTTACTTTTGTTAATTTTTTATTAGCATGAAACAGGAAGACCTAATACATAACATGTTTATTTTATTTTTAAAATTGAAGTATAGTTGATGTAAAATATCACGTTAGTTTCAGGTATACAGCACAGTGATTCAGTACTTCCATTATACCTCATTATAGGTTATTGTAAGATAATGGGTATAGTTCTCTGTATTACATGGTATATCCTTGTTTTTCTTTTTTATATACAACAATTTGTTAATCCTATACCCCTTATTTGTCCCTTCCCCTTCCCTCGCCCCTTGGTAACAAGTTTGTTTTCTACATCTGTGAGTCTGTTTCTGTTTTGCATATACATTCATTTATATTATTTTTTAGATTACACATTAAATACCATAATTTATTTCTCTTTCTCTTCAACTGGAAAATCCTGGAAGTCAAATTTACTTTCCAATTTAGCAAAAAATCTTACTCTATAATTCAATTTTCCAAACTGCCTGGTAATATGGGATTTTTGTTTTCTAATTCATACAATCATTCATTCAACAGCTACTTAATAAAAACTTATATTGTTTTAAAGAGACAAGGCAAGAGCAGGACAAGAATCTGAACTGTTACTTACTAGTGGTAAGAACAAAAAATCTCTTCTCCTTAGAGCCTCTATTCCCTTAACCATTTACTGGATATAAATAATAAAAGTAGCAGCTTGCATATACATGCATACTATCAGCCAAGCACTGCTTAAGGCACCATATACTAAGTAATTTAATTCTAACAACTCTCTAGTAGGTCTTATCATCACCCCATTTTACAGAAGAGGAAACTTAGGCAAAAGGAGGTTAAGTAATTTGTCCAAGATCACATAACTGGTAAGTGACTAAGAAGGAATGTGAACTTAGAAGTCTGGCCCCAAAGTCCATGTATGTAATCATTACAACCTACTGCCTCCTCTACTAGCTTCACAGAGTTCCCGTGACGACCAAATGAGTTAATGTACCAAAACACTTTATAATCACAACCCATTCTAAGTAAAATATTACTATGAGCCTATGGCTATACAGGTTTTATCCTGAAAGTACACATTTGAGAAATTGTTTGAGACCAGGTATAAAATGCCTTGAGATAGAAAAGTTTCACCGACTTTCAGCATCTTAGATCTGCAGGGCAGAACTAATTCAACATGGGTTATGTACTGTAGTATTCTGAGTTATGTTTAAGATTTCATAACTGTCCTTTATAAAAAACTGAGTTCTTGCTTGGGCAATCTTTTTATATTTAGTTAAAGATGCACAGACAATACTAATTTTGACTATAAAAAATGTCAAGGTATCAGTCAAATTAATAAGAATTAATTTATTTAGGAAAATAAAAGAAGCTTGAGGCATAATAAATGTTTATTAAATTCACTTGGTACTGAGAAAAGGTCTATCTTAATCCTTCTGTACTACAGATCTTTTAAAAACCTAATACTGCAGAATAAATAACATATCTGATTTAATCTGATTTTCCATACATACAAAAACAAGTATATGTTTCACAACTGTGAAAGGTACATTGAGAATTAGAGACATCTCAAAAGCCAATCTGTACAGGTTTTGTCGCATTCATTCTACAGTTCTAGCTTTAGCAATTATACACCCTATTCATGCCACCAAATATGGAACAAACACATTATTAACACTTCATCATACTTTTCCTAATGTCTAAAGCCACCACCACAACAAAATATTTTAAATTGCTCTTGGGCATTTCTTGCCAAAGAACGGAAGCAGATTGCTTACTTGCCATCTTCTTACTAGTCTGTAAAATCCTTGAGGACAGGTACTAAACCTGATTTTATTTGCATCTTCAGTACTAGGCACAGGGTCTGACATACAGTATCTGCCCAAATATATTCATTCTTAACTAAAGATATAAATTGCCTAGTAATGATTGTATTTTAAAGAAAATAAGCATGAAATCCATGAGAAAAAAAAATACACAATCAGGGTTTGTACTTATCATGGTATGTTTATATACCCTTCTAAAATATGCAGACATATTTATTAACTATTTATATTTTACATCTACTCTTGAATATTTTCATGTATACTTTCAAAATAAAACATTCAAAGCCACAGACAGACTTACTATAAGCTGTACATAATAAAACCTAAGTGCCAGGTACTATGCTGAATACCAGGGATCCCAAAATAAGGAAGACACAATGCACTACTTTCATAGAGCTCAGAAACTACAGAAGGTGCACTCTTGTAAACAAGTAACTATTACAATTACAATCATTTATCATAGTTATGACAGGTACAATAATAGAAGAATGTCCTACGTCAAATCACAGACAAAAATTAACTTAAAATGGACCAAAGACCTAAATGTAAGTGCTAAAACAATAAAACTCACAGGAAAAAAAAACATAGGAGTAAATCTTCACAACCTTGGGTTAGATTACTTAGATATAACACCAAAAGCACAAGAAACAACATAAAAAAACAGATAAACTGGACTTCACCAAAATTTAAAATTATTATACTTCAAATTATACAATAAAGAAAGTGATAGGACAACCCACAGAATGAAAGAAAATATTAGCAAATCATATGTCTGAGAAGGGACTTGTGTCCAGAAGGCATAAAGAACCCTTATAACTCAATAATAAATAAATATCCCAGCTGAAACAGGCAGAAGATCTGAAGAGACAGTCCTCCAAATAAGACATGGAATTAGCCGATAAGCACATGAAAACAGTGTTCAACATCATAATTCTTTAGGAAAATACAAATCAAAATCACAATGAGATAACACATCACATCCACTAGGATGGCTATAATCAAAAAGACAAACAATAATATGTTTTGGTAAGGATGTGGAGAAATTGAACCCTCACAGAATACCAATGGGACTGTAAAATGATACAACTACTATGAAAAACAGTTTGGCAGTTCCTCAAAATGTTAAACAGAGTTATCATATGACCTAGTAATTCCACTCCTATACACTCCCAAAACACAAAAATATACATCTATACAAAAACTTCTAGACAAATATAACATCATTATTCATAACAGCAAAAGAGTGTGAACACCCAATGTCCATCAATTAATGCATTTTTACAATGTGGTATGTCCATACAATGGAATATTATTTGGCCATAAAAAGGAATGAAGTACTGATACATGCTACAACACAGATGAACCTTGAAAATGTTATGCTAAGTGAAAGAAATCAGTCACAAAACACCATTTACTGTATTATTCCATTGATATGAAATGTCCAGAATAGGCAAATCCATACAGACAGAAAGTAGATTAGTGGTTGCCAAAAGATGGAGGCAGGGCAGTGGAGGGAGAACAGGGAGTGAAAGTTAAAGGCTGCAGGGATGCTTTTAGGAAGGACAAAAATGTTTTAAAGTTAGATAGCGGTGATGATTGCACAATTCTATGGTTATACTAAAAACCACTGAATTGCAAACCTGAAAATTATGAATTTCAGGGTATTAATTATAATCTCAATAAAGCTGTTACAAAAATTATAAAATAATAGAGGAATATAACTAATGCAGAAGTAGCACAAGGAAGCAAGTATTCAATTCTCACTTTGTGCATCAGTGAAGGTCCTTAAAAGGAGAAAATGCACAAGCAGAAAAGCTAGATCCTGATAAATGAAAAGGTTCTTCCTTGATGGAGACAGATCTGTCACTATGTTACCCAGAGAGTCACTACTTACATAGAGACCCTATACAAGAGAATGGAGTTGTACTGAGTATTGACCAGGGTCCAGATAGAAGGAGAAGCATGTTGGAATGCATAAAAGGGAATTCATATTCAAAACCTGTTCATAGTTTGTAAGGCTGGGGCATGAGACAGTGTAGGAGAGACAAAAGAGGACCCTGAGAAGCAGAAAAGGTCACATCCAGTGGTAAAGGAAGGTGTAATGGATAAGCACATGTATTCTGGAGTAGATTCCCCTAGATTTGAAACCTGGCTCCACCATTTACTAACAGGGTAGCTTTGGGTAACAGTGCCTCTGAGTATCAGTTTCCTTATCTGTCAAAAGAGGATAACAGAAGTAGGAGGAGTAAATGAGTTATTTCACCTTAAGTATTTAGAATTTTGCTGCACGAAGGAAGTAACCACTTACTGTCAGTACCATTATTTGGTTCTAGATTTGAGTATACACTTGTTTCTTTACCATAAATCAAACAAAAGGGGATTGAAGATACTGAACTGTGGCTTAATAGTGAATTCCTAGTTTGTTATAGCATCACTTTTTATAATAGTAAAAATCAAGATTATGCCATTAACTCCTTGATTTAATCAACAAACATTTAAACCCCATTTATACTGTTCAAGGTTCTGTGGGATGCAGATGTGCATAAAGACTCACTGATTCCACACAAGATCAGTAATGAAATGGCAAAATAACCATCCAACAGCAGCCTGGTAGGCCACGTGAATCAACTTGGTGGTCTTGGCCTTATTTCAAATTCATAATTAGCTGCACTTCTGGTACTCAGCACAAATAGTATGAACAAACTGTCTCTCCAAAGACTGAGGTCTATAAAAGAATTTTTTTAAAGTACACTCTGTTAACACTGCTTTAAAATCTACTTATATGCTACTCTATCAATTTGGCACTCAAAAATATAAAATATATTCAAATGCAAACTTTATAATCTTGGTAACAGGGGAGTACCTAATTCCACTGAAAGACAAACTATATCAACTTTGGTAATTATTCATGATTTTGTAAAAATTATTTAAAAGCACTTTTTTAAAAAAGCACTAAGAAATCTTTTTCAAAATTGACATATGCAAATCTTTCACTTTCAACCATGTATAGAAGGGGTGAAAGATCAAGGGAGATATTTTACTTTCAAATACTGTGTTTATATCTACTAAACTGAAAAACTGATGTCTATTTCTATGGCTTCTTTAACATTTAGAAGAGTGTAAAAATTAATTACATGACCTTTGCTCTTAAGAATACTTACTAGTTGGGAAGATAGAAGAAAACAAAATGAGATCAATAAATAAAGTAGCTCAAAGTAAAATTTTAAAATAATAAAGTGAGAGTAAAAACTGGGGGGAAATTTAATTACATTGAATTCAGTTTTTTAAAAACAACATTAAGGTAAAGTGAAATATAACTGAAACAGAGCCAAAAGGTGAGGCTTATGTAGGAAGATAAAAAGAACTGGAAAGAAAAGAGAAATGAAGGAAAAGATAAAAAGGAAGAGGATTCCACATAGATAAATAACAAGTAAAGGACTCTGGGAGGGCCAATTACAAAAGTATTCATAGAACTATAAAGTGTAAATAATTTAACCCTCTGAACCTACAATCAAAAATATAAAGTGTGAAAAAAATTGCAGTGTTATAACCAGAGAGAGTTGGGGTAATAAAAGAAGAAGAAGAGAATTTCATTCCTTCATAGAAAGTACTAACGATAGTAAAAATCCTTGGGTAAAGGGAAAAAAAGGTTTTGAATAAGAAAGGGATGTGCCAAGTGATTATATGGAGAAATGAACAAGGGTTCTGTGAATCCAGAAGATAGGTATATGGCTATAATAAATAATAAAGGATACAAGGGAGAACATAATAACATTCTTTCATGATTACAAGAGAATCAGTCAATTGAAAAGGAGACCTAAATTTTCATAAAAGAGGGACATAAAAAGGTTTGATTAAAATATCTTAAAATGAATTTAAATTTTTAGACAGTTTATTTAATCTTTAACAAAACTTAAGTTATAACTACATCAAATCTCAGAATACACCAAATCTTAGAATGTGCAAAGAATGAATCAGGTATTATTACACACCATTGCTGGCTTGAAGATGAAGGGGCCACATCCAAGAACTGGGAAGCAGCTTCTAGTTCCTGAGAACAACCTCTGGCCACAATCACAAGGAACTGAACTCTGCCAACAATCTAGCTGAGCTTGAAAGCAGATTCTTCTCCAGAACTTCCAGAGAAGATTCCCACCCTATCCTGATTTTGAACAAGTAATCAGAGAATTCAGTCCAGCCTTCCCAGACTTCTGATCTACCGAACTGTGAACCAATAAATGTTATTCTAAGTCGCTAAAAAAAAAAAAACAAAATAAAAATACTATGGCAACTTTAACAGTACATAATAAAAATGCATCAGATCACCAAAATTTTCACCATAATAAACAGCTGTAAAATGGATGACATCAGCTTAAAAATTTTTTTCACTCATCTTGTAAAATAAGTCTTTGTTCATTTGGCTTGTGGTTATGTTCAATGATGAATTATGGAAAGCTTTGAATTAAAAACTTGAATTTTCTTACCATTTTATTTTCCTTAAAAAAAGGTATTATTTTATTGGAAGTTGGAAGTAATTTTTCCAACTAAAATTTATAAAGCATAAAATGGCATCACAGACTATACATGATCAACCTTGGCAGGAATATTAAGAGGTATGTTTTTACAAAAAATATTCAAAGCCTTCATGAATTTTCCATTCAAATCATTTATCAATCTTGTCAAATTTCTCTTTTTCAGTTAAGAACTGGTCCAACTTAACTAGATCCTCATCTGACAACGACTCTGGGTGGAGTGAAGGACATCCTTAACATCACTTCCACAGACTTAATGAAATTTTACATCTGCAAGATTTGCAACTCACTGATAGAAGTTTGCCAGAATTTAATGTTAAATACTTATATGTTAAAACAACTTGTAATTGTGGAGACTACAATCAGTCAGATAAAAGTACCCTCCTGTCTTCTTCATTGCACTTAACTATGCTTTGTGTTGTCTGCATAAACTAGTCCATCTTACCCACTATACACTAATTCCTGAGAATAGAGAAAATGGCCCATACTGGCTGTGTCATTCACATTGCAGGTGCATAAAATAAAAACTCCTGATCAGAGGCAGAAAGGACCCATGCTAGGGACTGTTCCTGGCAGCCACCTGAGAGAATACAAAATCTCACCTAGCAATGAGAGCTTAAAAAGGTCTGCACCCGTCTAACAAGGGAACTGTGGTAGAACCAGCCAGGATGTGTGAGAAGGGACTGTTACTCCTGACTTTCTAAAGGTTAACTGTGACTAGATCAGAAGCAGCTCTGAGTCCATGAAATGTTTAGGGGAAAGAGAGTAAGTATAACCACAGCCAAAGATGGCCATGCATTCAACAAATATTCCTTGAGTATCTACTATGTGCCAAGCACAGGTCAAGCCACTGAGGATACAATAGTGAAAGAGACAGTGTTATTGCCCTTATGAAACTTAAATTACTATGAAGAGAAAGACAATAAACCAATAAAAATGTCAGCTAATGGAGCATCAGAATGCAGTGGAATGCAGGTGGAATATTTGTATAAGGTAGTCAAAGAGGCAACACTTGAACAAAGATCCAAATGAAACGAGGGCATGATGCGAAGCTCCTAGTGTTACTTCACGTAGAGGAAAGACAAAATAGAAAGGCTCTATGAGGGATCAAGCATAGCTGTTCAAAGAAAAGCAGAAAAGTCAACGTGAGTAGAGAAGAGGGAGCAAGACAGGAGTGGAAGGAGATTAAGTCAGAGAGATCTGCAGAAGCCAAGTCATGCAGAGCCTTAGAGGTCAAGGCAAGGATTTCTTAACATGTGACAGAAAGAAATTGCAAAGTTTACTGACAGGAAAGTAACCAAAAAAAGCAGGGAAGTGACAAAATCTGATATGTGCTTTTTAAAGTTTGGATTACTCTGGTGAACAGAGAAATAAACCTTATTTGACCTTACAGAGTTAAATTATAAAGAAGCCATCCTTAAAATTCCTGCCATTAAGCCTTATTCTATACAGTAATCTGTTACTGATTTTAAATGCTTAAAGACAGAAAATAAATTGTAAATATATTACTGTCAAATTCTCAAATCAGAAAAGAATAAAAAATTCACTCTACATTATTTTTTAAGTAATTTATTCCAGCATTAATCTCAACCTAAATCTCACCTGTTCCAGTGTGTAAGAAGACATTGTTGGTAAGATTCTTTTTTTCTGTCCACTGTAGACAGGAGAAAGTTGAAAACAATGGATTCACGCCAAAAGCCAAAATGCTTCTATTGCCCCCTAGTGCCCATCTTAAAGAACGAAGACCTTCCCACAGTAGTTTGGAAACAGTAATGAACACATTCACTGGATTTTGGAGTAGAGCTTTTAGCATCCTCTGCTGACAGAATCTTGCAGGTGAAAGCAGGTGTAACTAAATTGCTCTGTTTTAAAGAATATTCATTTTTCTTCCAAAGTTAAAATCATTGTTTCCTAACATTATTTTTTTAACTTTTCTTTCTCATCAGCTGCAATTAAATTAAAATTGGTCATTAATCAACTATTGGTAATGATGATGAAAACGATACAACACGGCAATTTTAAGTACTTAGTATGTGTCAATTCCTACATTGTTTACATAAATCATCTCAATCCTCATATAATCAACTCCTGAGAACTGAAAGAGAGTTTTTTTCCACTTTTAATTCATCAAACTTTCCCTGTGCATGCGGGACAGAGACTGACTGATACAGGTGGTTGGCAATGATCAAGGCCAAGGGGATGAGAAGCCTCAGGCAAAAAGTCAGGGAAGCACAGTGGTGGCCCAAATTTGGACTCTCCACCACAGAACGTGCCAACCAGAGAGTCAGAGAAAGTTCATGGAAAACAGGTGCTCACAACTAAAAAGTCACTGTTACATCTAGCCTTTAGTTACAGTCATAAAAATGCAACTTCCAATTTTCTGTAGTAATAGGAAACGGGATAGCAAGGACAATGAAAATCCTCAATAATCCCAAAGTTTCCATTTGATTATGTTACAACTTTCTTTACCTTTAAAATAAAAAACAGAATTACACACATGTAATAGATACAGTTTAAAAATCATATTTCACCTCTTTCCTGACTCTACCTACCCCTTTGAATTTTTGTTCACTTATTTAGCTCAAAGCAAAATAATAATAATACATCTTGAAATACTCACTAAATACTTCAAATTATTTAACAGTTGGTATAGTTTGACAAGGTTCAGTAATGGTTTGCATACCATTTTCATTTGCATCCTATTTGAAAGAGTAATTTTATTACCACTGTAGATAAGTAAAATTGAACAAAGGAAGAATGAGTGAAAAGCAGGCTTATCATCAAAAGAAATTATGATATACAACATTAACATTTCCAATCCAGTGACTTCAGCAGTAACACTGGACCAACTAGTAACCAGCAACTGAAGTAAATGCATATTTAAAAAAATTAGAGACAATCAGGTGGTATAGTTCTAACGTAACTACTCATATGTTCTCTCATAATTTTCCTTCGATCTCTAGTGCTATGAAAACTCTTTTTTAAAAAGTCTGTGACTAGAAGAGGGCACAAAGAACCATCAGGGTGACAGGAATGTCCTCTAACTTGTTTGGGATGGTGGCTACACTCGCTGTATATACAACTGTCAAAACTGTTTAAAATGAAATCTTAAGATCTGTGTGCATTATTATATATAATTATACCTCAGTCGAAACAATCACAATAGGTTTTAAGTTTTGTGAGACTGGTTTTAAGATGAGAAAATCACGGCTCTTTTTTTTTTTTTTCCTCATTTAACTGGTAGGTTCATAAGCAGGTATAGCCTATACAACTAAATTAATTAATCTCAACCATGGGTCACCTCTTGCAATTATTAAACTACTATGTAACTAAATTTTAGGCTTAGGACAAGGCATACATAATGGTGCTTACAAACACAGGTGTCTATTTGCATTTTCATGCTCATATTTCTTCTATTCACTCCTCTATCCCTACTTCCACTTTCCATGTAAAAACTAGAGATTGACATGTCAAAAAGAGAAACTCTCAAATGTCATAAAATGAAGTTTTCAATTATAAAAACCAAATACATTCAATTCCACTTGACAAATATTTATTCTATGTACTATAGTATAGGCACTACACTAGAAGTTATGAGTTTTAAAAAATTACTGTGCTATTTATATACAGATCTCTATACTTAAGGTCATTACAAAAGATTGCAAAGGCAGAGGCATTAACACAAGAATACAAATATTATGTCACAAGAAAAATAGTTTGTTTGCTATAGAAAGTAGAAAACAGACCTAGGAAGTAGCACGTACAGCTGGCATCTGGAGAGGATGCTTGGAGGAAATGGTCTCTGAAGGTTAGACAGAATTTAACAAGCAGAAACTGGAGGAGTGGGAAGGAAGCATTAAAGTTTTGATCAGTGTCCACTCAAAACTAGCAGACTCATTTGTCAGACAGAATTAATGGGCAAACAGGAATTCATGAGGTCTAATGTACTTGACAAACGAGGCCTTCTCTACATTAGCCTATTCTAATGAGAGATTAGACATGTCCTTGAAAAAATCTTGAACAACTGATAGAACCAGTGCTAAATGAGGAATGAATTATGTCTGTTGTGGAAAATGATAAAAGATAGCAGGGAGGAGGTAAAACTCCTTTTTAAAAAATGATAATCATAAACTCAATGAGGGAAAATTGCTTATTTTGTTTAGTCACAACTTGCCTCATTAAAGATGCACATTCTCCTAAATTAAAAGCATTTAAAATGTACTTTCTTTGTTAACATTTCTTACTGGAATCTTTTATCAAATTAAAACAAAAGAAATCCATGCCTATGACTCTATTTCCTTTATGAATGTTTCAGTGATCCTCTATATAAATGACCTTGACATATATGGCTGAAATTGACTAAAATCTTAGCCAAGACTACTTTTATGGAATCTTTCTTTAACAAAATGAGCCAAAAAGATTACACCTCATTTTGGAAGAAATAAGAACAGTAGAATAACTAAATAGCAAGATGAAACAGACAGGAATTCAAAGGAAATTCATGCATGCTAATATAGTAACCAAATCCTAAGAGTTTAAAGATTGCGTTAGTATCCATAAACTTTCTTTTGCTACTTTGGAGAAAGGCAGCTAATATGTTCACAATATACAAAATGAAATCAAATAATAGAATATACATATGTATGTCATATAATATTAAAGGACTATTCCATTACTACCGGTGAAAGCACCAAGCACTGAATATAAACTCATGCACACTACATAGTTCCTAGCTGGCTCTCTGCATCATCCATCCTTTGTAGTGGAAGCATTAAGTTTTAGCTAGAACCCTGGATTCCTAAAGTGAGTATTATATTTCTCACATAACAGAAAGATATGAAGTTCAAAATGAGTAGCTGTCTATCCGTTCTGCCTTCCTGCTGACAAAACTGCAAAAATAATGGCTACGGCTAGAGTGTTCAAGATGAAGTTCACACATTGAGGATAGCAGAACAAAAAGACAGCCTAGTTCTATGATATCCTGAACCTGAAACTAGTGATGGTCCTTTTAACTCTTGATTTCATCTATGTAAAAGAGGGGGAAAAAAGACTTCTGTCTTGTTTAAGCCACTGTTATTTTCAATTTTCTGTCACCGGCAGCCAAATCAATAATGTACTAACTGATAATGTAGGTTCACCACTTAAAACAGGCTCAGAGCTCAATGCCACTGGCTTCCAAATAGGGGAGGAAGCATAGTAATGTTAAAAGCACAGACAACCCAGATTTGAATAGTAACTCTACCACTTAGTAGTGAGATAAGGGAGCAAATAAAGTTGGGAAAAAACTCTCTGTGGAAAAAATTTTGAGAAAGGTTTACTGATTATTTAGTGATTCTTATTCAAATTCTTTTTTGTACTGAAAAGGTTTATAGAGTTATTTATATTCAGATGGATCTCTCACTAAGATTACTCCTAATTTTTCATTGTTCCTGTTGTGAAATGGGTATCTCTTTTTCAATTTTAACCATTTAAACTGGACTCATTAATCTGTTGCTTTTTTAATATTAGTCTGTTTTGATTAGTCCCTTTTTGTTTTAGAGTCACATCAAATACAATATTCTCACTTCTTTCTTTTTAGTCTTGATTATTTCAGTTTGTTTAATTAGCAAAAATGTCTAGAATAATATAATAATGTGACAGTTACCATTTTTTATTCCTGGTTTTAAAGGGAATACTCTAATGCTGCTTAGATATGTATAGCCTAACACTGACTGGTGAAATGAAGCATGAATGAATAATTTAATATGACATTAAACTTCCGAGTTTCATTTTTAAACGTTTTTTTATTAGGAATCATAAATTTTATAAACTCCCTTTTTGTTATATATTAAAATAGATGATTGCAATGATAAATTCCAGGCGTCGTTATAAGGGTTCCACACATATTCATTCACTTATTCAATCATCCACACAAGTTGAGTGAAACTCACACAGCTTAAAAGTGAGAGAGCTCCGTCTGATTTCAATGTCCATTTCCTTAATCACTACTCTCTAGTACTATGGCCTCTCTATATCTGTATTTTGTCTCTTTTTATTGCCTGGAATACAATCATAGTAGTCCAGTCAATAGTGCAAGCTGGGAGATGACTTAAGTGGTTACTAATGTTGAAGTGGTATCAGATTAGCCTAAGGTGACAGCAATGGAAACAGAAATGGAGAGATCTGGTATCTTTGGAGATAGAGCTGATGAGAGTTGATAATGAATTAGAGGTTAGACATGAGGTAAGAAGGAAAGACAGGAATCAGTAATGGTGACTAGGTTTTGTGGCCTACATATAGCAAATATTTAGAACTGCTTCTTGTGTTTTATATTAACTTTATTTATGTACTTTTGTTTTACTTTTTTCATTCATTCTTTCTAATTTTTGCCTTCTTAGAGCGTTTCACTTCATTAAATCCTTCTGGGAACAAAGTAAATCATAAAAAAAAGTTTATGCACTAGTACTTAACATTTATTTTATATTCATATTCAATCTTGTTCTGTTTGGGTTTTTTTCTATATCTGTTCTAGATTTTCGAATTAAGATCATAATTGCCTTATAATAAAGGACTGCTGCTTGTAATCCCATTATTTGTTTCTAATGATGGGCATAGTTAATAATCAATGTGGAAGCTGGAAAAGAACAGAAAAGTATAGGGCAGAAATAAGCATTAACCTCACTCCCACAACACAGAAGCAAGTAACGTGAGGACTTTTTTCCACATGTATGTTTCATTTAAAATTCCAAAATCATACTGCCTATACAGTCTGTTATCCTTTCCTATTGCTACCGAAAAGTCTTATTAAACATGGCGGATGACTACATATTTTTATATGACTACACAACAATTTACTGGCCTTTCCTCCATTATTTTGTATTTACAGTATTTCAAATTATTCTAATATTTTATATATGCTAGTTATTTTCAAACTTCTTTAGACATAGAATCTGCAAGAGAAAGCTCTGAGCAAGCCTAACGCAACAGAGCTGACCTTGTTGAATATCGGTGTGGGACCCAATCCCACCATAACCACCCTCCGGGAGTATTCCATGGAACACATTCTGAAAACCACTATTATATGCAGTACTGATAAACATCTTTGTGCATAAAGCTTGTCCCAAATTTCCTCAGGATAGAGTCCCAGAAGTGATATTACTGAGTTTAAATGAAATGAACATTTTTAAGGCTCCTGATATTTAGTAATGCAGTTTCAATAATAAAAAAAATAAACTGTGAGAGCTACTGCCTCAATTCCTAGAATATCTACCTATCACAGCCCTTCACAAAATACGACAGTTATGATTTAATAGATATAATTCAAGATAGGCCTAAAAAGACATAAAAATAGGTGAGATTCCAAAGGCCAGGAACTTACCATCTCTCCTATCTTTTCTTCAGAAATAATTAAACACTAATGTTTCTAGAGACATCAACCTTCACATAGCGTGAAAGAAATATTTTTCACAAAATAAAAATCAAAATAAATATTACATCTAAGCCATTTGGGAGAAAGAACATTCCTACATAAATTTTATGTGAAAACCTCACAGTGGCTTCATTAGCACAGAGAAACAGAGGAGCAATTCCCTAATTCTTCTTTTTCAGAAACATTATTTTGTAGGATCCCATGTTCTTAAGTATCGATGAGGCATGATACAGATCATAACCTAACTTAGATAACCTATGACCCCAACTGTGACTCTTTAAGTAAGCAGGCACAAGTGGTTTGGGAAGAGGTGCCCCAGAATAACCTAGGGAACCTTTTCTTACAACACAGGTTGCAGGAGTTGAGGCAGGTTCACCCTAGTCCTATTGAATTGATCTCCTGATTACAGAACCTAAGAGTATATATATTTTCAGTTGTACCAAAGATGATTCTTACATTCAGATTAAGAATCACTGGTAAGTTCTGCTCAATTCTGTTGTGAACCTGAAACTGCTCTAAAAGAATAAAGTCTACTAAAAAAAAAAATCACTGGTAAGTCTATTTTTAGTTTTTTAAGGAATCTCCATACTGTTTTCCATAGAGGCTGCACCAAACTACATTACAAACAGTGTAGGATAGTTCCCTTTTCTCCACACTCTTTCCAGCATTTATTGTTTATGGACTTTTGAATGATGGCCATTCTGACTGGTGTGAGGTGATACCTCACTGTAGTTTTGATTTGCATTTCTCTGATAATTAATGATATTGAATATTTGTTATGGGCCTATTGGCCATTTGTATGTATAGCACAGACAAGTATATTCAATATCTTGCAGAAACCTATAATGAAAAAGACTATGAAAAGGAATATATGTGTATATATGTATGACTGAAACATTATGCTATACCCCAGAAATTGACATATTGTAAACTGACTACATGTCAATTTAAAAAAAAAAAAAAGCTGGGTTAAAAAATATTTTTAAAAATGTTTTTCCATTAATTTCAGTAATACTTGCTGAAATACTTAGCCACCCAAGTATGTAAACTTGGCTGCTTTCCTACTAAGCAGAATGTCTCTCTAAAAAGCCACAGTGATTTGCAAATTCCTGAGCAACAAAAAAAATCAAATTGTATTCAGGAATCCCCAGGAGTCATGTTTGCTGTGGTGGTTTATTTTCCCTCATCTAGGGAATGAGTACTATTACTTGCAATGTGACTTGTGTTACAAATAGTTTAATCCCGCAGCAGCAGGAAAAGGGATCGAAGATCCTAGAGGCAGAGAGACAACCCAAGTGACTACAGCAAAAGTATACGGGGGAGAAAGCAAAAGCCTGACCTTAAATGTTGAATTTAGAACACTGCTGGAGCTTAAATATGGACATGATTCACGAGTGGTTAAAACCTGGATCTGAAGTTCAAATGAGAGGAGGCAATGCCTCCAGTTGCTCTGAGCAAATAGGAGTCATGAGTACAGGAAGATGTAAGAAACCCCACCCTGGCCAAATATGAAATGAAAAGGTAGATAAGGACATATCCTCAAGAATGCTTATGGTTGGAGAAATGTAAGGAAATACGAAGCAGTAAAAGACACTTAGCAGAAATGTAAGCAGTACAAGTCAGCTCAGGCTACCATAACAAAATACCACAGACCGGGTGGCTTAAAGATCACAAATTTATTTTCTCACAGTTCTGGAGGCTAGAAGTCCATGATCAAGGTGCCAGCAAATCTGGTTTCTGTTGAAGACTTTCTTCCTGGCTTATAAATAGCCATCTTCTTGCTTTTATGTGCAGACTTAGCTCTCTGGTGTCTCTTCTTAAAGGGACACTAATTCTATTTGGATCAGGGCCACCCTATGACCTAACTTAACCTTGATTACTTCCAAAGAGGCTCATCTCCAAATACAAGTCACAATGAAGGTTAGGTCTTCAATATATGAACTGGGGGAGGGGAGCACACATTCATAACAAACAAACATAATAAAACTCATTCTCACATATCATAGTTCAACCTAAATATTACCTACTCTACAAACTACCCAAAATAGCTAAACACATCTTTTTCTTGTCCACAGCACACTGTGGCCTAGATGTGTGGTTGCTGTTGCTCCTGATTTTCCATGTGTGCTTAAAAAAAAAATGTTAGATGACGGTTCTACATATGTTCAATAGATAAAACTTGTGTATTTGTATTGCTAAAACCTATACTTTTACTAATTGTTATCTTTAATTTCTGAATTGTTTCTGAACAATTCTCCATTATGATTGTAGATTTGTCCATTTCCCCTTAAAATTCTGTCAATTTCTGCTTTGATTATATTGTGTTAAAATGCAAGAGGTTAAGGAACACCAAATTTTCCCAGAGAATAAATTGTTTCTTTTACCATTAGGGAATAACCCTCATTTTGCTAATTAGGATTATAACTTAGATTATTTTGCCTTTACATTAATTTTATAATGCTAATCAGTTATCTTTTGATTAGCATTTTCCTGCTATATTCTCTTCTAACCCTTTTTTTTCCAACCTTTCTACATCATTACATTTTAGGTGCATCATTTATAAACAGAATATGCCTGAATTTTTTAATTCAATCCAAGAATTTTTATCTTTTAAATGGAAAGTTCAGTCCATTTACATCTATTATGAATACTGATATACAGCTGACCTTGGAACAACATGGGTTTGAACTGCATGGGTCCACTTATACACAGATTTTTTTTATAATAAATACTCCAGTACTACAAGATCCACAGTT
This sequence comes from Camelus ferus, assembly GCF_009834535.1. Lineage (NCBI taxonomy): Eukaryota > Metazoa > Chordata > Mammalia > Artiodactyla > Camelidae > Camelus > Camelus ferus. Next base: position 25,989,971 of record NC_045698.1, on the reverse strand, counting down.
GGTTGAATCTGAGGATGTGGAACCTTGGAAATGGAGGAACTGTGTAAATGGAGGTCTGACTATAAGTTATACTCAGATTTTTTTTTTTAACTGATGTGTAGTTGATTTACAATGTTGTGTTAGTTTCTGGTGTACAGCAAAGTGATTCAGTTAAATATGTACATATATATATCCTTTTTCAGATTCTTTTCCATTATAGTTTATTACAAGATATAAAATATAGTTTCCTGTGCTATAAACTCCTAATTTATCCATTCCCCTACTTTCTCTTTTACCATTAGTTTGTTTTTTTATCTGTTTCTGTTTTGTAAAGTTCATCTGTATCTTTTTTTTTTTTTAGATTCCACATTTAAGTGATATCATATGATACTTGTCTTTCTGTCTTACTTCACTTAGTACGATAATCTCTAGGTCCATCCATGTTGCTGCAAATGGCATTATTTCATTCTTCATCATGCTTGTATACTCAGATTTTTGACTGCTCAGAGTGCTGGTGTCCCTAATCCCTGTATTATTCAAGGGTTAACTGTATTTGTATTCATGCCTACCATCTTATTTCATGTTCTCTATTCACCAAGATTTTCCTCTGCTTCTTTTTCTCTTTTCCTGCCTTTTATTGAAATGACTGGGCTTTCTTCAATGGCATGTCAAGAGCATTTCAGTGGAAGTAGTATAGGCAATAAGGGGGTACATTTTCTGTACAGAATTTTAAAACAATAATAAAATCAACTAAAGATGAGACTACTTTTTATTATCACCATGTGCTGGCAATTCTAAAAATGTCAGTTCAGAAATTTGTTTTTTTGTTTTTTGCTATGATCAGTGCTGCATTTTGACAATATATATGTAAGCTTCAAATTAGCATATTTTATTACTTATCTTTTAATAAACATTGCATTCTACATGAAGTTAGTTTGGCAAGCTCCCAGTTATACCATCAGCATCACATACATTCATACATATACTCACCTACATACATTTTCAGATAACATTTTTAATGGTTCAGAATCATTCAAGCTTCCTTCAAGGGTAGTTTCATACCTCTAATCCCTGTTGTACTACACATTCTTGCATTTAAACAGTACATTCAAAATAAATAATGATTATAAAAGTCAAAGAAACAAAATGACTATCTTTCATTCTGCTATTCTTTCTATGCCAGAAAAAACAAGACTCCAGACTAGGTCAGCAGAATACAAAAAGGCAATGTTTGAAAACTCAAGTGTCTTCATCAAAAACACTCTAAAGCAATGGATCATTTAAGACAACATTTGCACTGTTTAGCCATTTTCTCTGATTTTTACAGAAAAAAAACTTTTGAAGCTTTTACCAAATACATTAGAAAATGATGAATTTTCTAGAGGAAGAGATTTTAGTAAAAAATATTTCAAGAACAAAGATATTTAAAAGCCAGTAGAACTGATATCAAAGGAAAAAAGATATGGTCAACATCGCAGTTTCAGGAGTCTATTATAAAACTATACTTTAAATGAAACTGTCAAATTTATCCTTACGGTCCTCTTTTCCTAATTTTACATACACACATACATGTGTGCATGAAAAACTTTCTTTAATAAACACAGAATGACAAATTTGATATATTGTATATTAAACACAAATACGCAAAGAATGCCCATTTAGATGAAATCACTGACAGATTTGCCTAGGCTGTCAATTTCTCTTCTGAATATTACTATTTGTTTCAGTTCATAATTATCACTGAAAATAATTTGTCACACAGAGAAAGGTGGTATTAAAAAATTACCCACTCCATGATTCAAAAATATAAAGAACATCAATGCTTTTCTTTATATTTTTTCCTTTTACTATTTTGGAGGTCATACAATTTCTTTCTTTCTTTTTTTTTTTTTTTTTTTTTACCCTCCCCATACACAATTTATTTCTATTCTTTGGGCACCTACTCTTAAAATTGTAACTTGCAACTTGACTTAAGCTAATCTAAAGTTAACTAACATCTCTAGCTTCTTCCCAAATAATATAGCTTCAAAATGATAAACTGATTCCACTCTCCCAAGTTCCACATGATTGTTCACAGTAATTTTAGATCTACTTTATCTTTAAATCCCCCCAAACTTATTCATCAACATTAATTAACAAAATGTTTATTAACTTTTCAACACATTGCTTCCTGCTGTCCATTTATTATTTTGAGTTCTATTTCCTTACTCCTGAAGTATATCCTTTAGAGTTCTTTCAACAAGGGCTGTCAGTAGTAAACTCAGATTTTTTTAAAATTTGCTCTCATTCATGAATAAATGTCTAGCAAAGAAATTATCTCTACACTACTCTAAAAGATACCACTCTACTGAATTCTTAAATTACCACTGAAATACTTACTTCTTCCTCTTCTGAATCACCATCATCATCATCATCTTCTTCCACTTCTTCACCAAGAGGTGGAGGTAAAGGACCAAGGATATCTTCCTCCATCCGATTAACCGGTTCTTCCACCATTTTAAGGGGTAAAGGGGGGCCAATTAACTCATCATCAGAAGAATTAGAACTCTCTTCACTTTCACTGCTGCTCGTATCCCTGAAAATACAGAAACAGAAATTCATAGTCTTTGCCAAAACAAAGAACATACTCTGGAGATAGTACTGATTTCTCAGGAAATCCTGCCTCTCCATTTAACAATTGAGTTTTTCAAATGTTTTTATCTTTCTGACCTCAGAGTAAAGACTCATTTCTTAAACAAAACACAAAGCAAAAAACACAAAAGAAAAAGTTTTCTAATTTTATTAGAATATATTAAAATTTGAAATTTATTTTTAATAACCATTGAAAAGATTTTTAAGTAATAAACCACCAATTAAGAGGAGAACACAAGCAACCCAACAGAAAACCTTGCAAGAGACATAGTTCTTATTTTATCTACAGAAAAGAAAATATATGACCAATGAACCTTTGAAATAATGTACAACCATACTGATAACCAGCAAAATGCAAATGAACATTAAGTATATCACCACACAGCAATAAGATTGGTAAAAATAAAAATGTCTAACAAGCACTGACAAGGATGTGGAGCAACTGGAACAATTATACTCTGCTGGTGGGAAAGTAAATTGGAACTCTTAGAAAATAATTGAGCCAAATCTAAGATGAATGTGTACTTACTTAAAGACCTGGCAAGTCCATTACTAGGTATATACTCTAAAGCATAAAACAGGGGATAGCTATAGTGAGGTCTCTAAAAGCTTATTTTGTAACAGTATAGAAAACAGCAACCTGAAGTGACTAGACAATGGATAAACTGCAGTATATTTCTAAGTGGAAAACTAATATGCACTGAAAATGAATGAACTATAGATTCACTTGAGAGAACCTCAAAAACCTCTTGTTAAATAAAAAAAGAAAATTGAAAAAAATACATTCATCACAGCATTAATGACATCTATATAAAATAAGGAATCACACAAAATAATATATTATTTAGGAATACATTCATTATAACAAAATTATTAAAAAGAGGAAGGAAGGATAAACACAGAGGTTTCCCTGTGTTAGAGGAGCCAGAGAAAGGTGAGTAGACTACAAACCTCCTAGAAGAAAACACAGGCAAAATATTCTCTGACATAAATCTTAACAATGTTCTCCTAGGGCAGTCTACCCAGAAAATAGAAATAAAAGCAAAAATAAACAAAAGGGACCTAATTAAGCTTATAAGCTTTTGCATAGCTAAGGAAAGAAAACAAAGACAACCTACGGAATGGAAGAAAATATCTACAAACAATGAGACTGACAAGGACTTAATTTTCAAAATATACAAACAGCTTCTACGACTTAGTAACAAAAAGACAAACAACCTAACCCAGAAATGGGCAGAAGACCTAAACAACACTTCTCCAATGAAGACATACAAATGGCTAATGGGCACATGAAAAAGTGCTCAATATGGCTAATTATCAGGGAAATGTAAATCAAAACTACAATGAGGTATCATCTCACACCAGTCAGAAAGGCCATCACTAAAAAGTCCACAAATGACAAATGCTGAAGGAAGTGTGGAGAAAAGGGTATATATACTGTTGGTAGGAATGTAGTTTGGTACAGCCATTATGGAAAAAAGTATAGAGATTCCTTAAGAAACTAAAAATAGATTTATCCTATGATCCAGCAATCCTACTCCTGGGCATATATCCAAAGGAAACTCTAATTTGAAAAGATATATGCATCCCAATGTTCATAGCAGCACTATATACACCAGCCAAGACATGGAAACAACCTAAATGTCCATTAACAGATGACTGAATAAAGAAGTTATGGTATATACATATACAATGGAATATACTAAAATATATATATTCTTTTCAGCCATAAAATAGAACAAAATAATGTCATTGGCAGCATTAACATGGGTGGACCTGGAGCTTCTCATACTAAGTGAAGTAAGCCAGAAAGAGAAAGAAAAATAACATATAATATCATCGACATGTGGAATCTAAAAAAATGACACAAATGAACTTATTTACAAAACAGAAACAGACTCACAGACATAGAAAACAAACTTATGGTTACTAGTGGGGAAAGGTGGGGAGGTGGAGGGATAAAACTGGGAGTTCAGGATTTGTCGATACTAACTACTATATATAAAGCAGATAAACAACAAGGTCCTACTGTATAGCATAGGGAACTATATTCAGTATCTTGTAATAGCCTATAATGAAAAAGAATATGAAAAGGAATGTATATGTGTGTGTAACTGTATTACTCTGCTGTACACCAGAAATTAACACAACATTGTAATACAACTACACCTCAATTAAAAAAAAAAAGGAAGAAAGAAAGAAATATGAGTAGGGAGAAGATTTTAAAGCCATTGGTAAAGCTCTATGTCTCGCACGCTGGGTATTTGTTTCATCATTCTTTTTACTTTAAATGCAGGATATCTAAATTTTTATATGTACGACATACTTTATAACAAAAACTCTTTGTTTAATTATGGGGAAAAATGTCCCTGACCTTATGCTGTCCACAATCATATAAAAGAACACATTCCAGAAATAGTACATGATAGTTTATAGCATGCTAAGAGCTATAATAGACATATGTAGAGAAAGATTTTAAAATATACAAAACAATATTATTTGTTGCTAAATAAATAACAGAGATACACTAAAATTATAAAGAGATTTGTGAAAAAATTTAAATTTAGAAGGTTGAGGGAAAGGAGACAAGAAGGGAGACGGATGCAACTGAAGACAGTTCTCAGAAGTGTTCACTCCTAATGTAAAAGTGTACTCCTTAAGTTGTCTGCTGCATATAGATATCTTTCTGAAAGACTTAAATGCTTCATAATAATAATCTCATTTAAATCTTTCAAGTAATTTTTATTAAATCTAGAAAAAAAAGAAAACAGCAAAATAATCTGATTTGTAAGGAAAGCTGCCTAAGAAATATATCTTAAATACATTAAAACATGATCAAACACATGGGAAAATGTTTGTATGATGAAATGTGATATAATTAAGATTTTTTTAAAAGCATGATAATGAGAAAGAAGTATCGAATCTAAAAAAAAATCAATATACATATAAAACATGAAGTCAAAATCCAAATAAACAGAGAAATATCAAATTTATTCAATAAGAAAGATATACCAAAAATCACAAGAAAAAAATACATAGCCCCAACGCAATTAAAATTATGTAAAAATTAACAAACTTTAAGATACCTCACTGAGGAAAAGTCATTTAATTTAACATTTCTCTCTGTCTATATACTTTTTTCCTAATAATAAGAGAGAATTCTTTTTAAGCTGTCTTAAACATTTTGAAAGCCACTGGCAAAAGGGCCTTTAAAAGTCTTTAACTAATGAGTATTTTCTTATTTTTTATTAAAAATGTGTACTGTCTTGAAGTTTTATAAAACTTCAAAAGATAATTACCTTTAATTACAGATCACTATGTCCATTCTCAGGATCAGTAAAGACTGCTTCCCGTAGTGCCAATGCATAGTACTTGTGGTGATCACAAAAGAAGTTACCACTTGCTTTTTACATCTCTGCGAAAACTAAAATCTGATAGTGTTTACTTGCTGATCTCTAGTTAGAACTGAAGGTCTTTAAAAAGAAAAAATAAGCTTCTTAGGACAAAATTACTATCTTTATCCTTTTTATCCTGTCCAATAGATAACCACCCAGTTTCACTACCTAATGTAAAATTAAACATTTAAATGGGAGTAAAAGAAGTCATCTAATCAAAGCTATGAAGAATTCCTAGCCTGTTACGTCCTTACGAATATAAACCATTTTAACTGTCTTTATTTCTTAGTATATAGAACAGAACACTACCTGGCCTTCTAATTTTTTCTTAAAAATAATTCCTAGGCAAAAAGGTCAGCAATGTTTTGTTTGAGTCCACTACCAATTCAGTCACTGACTTCAGTGGCCCTGTCAAAGTTACTTGATTTCTGGACATTTCCACGTGTTTCCTTATAAAGTGAAAAATGTTGGAGGCACTAATTTACTAGTGTTTTGAATAGTGGAAGTAAAAGTTGCCATACATTTAAGACAATTAACTAAACATTCAGTTGGAGCCAGATGGTTCCAATAATTCCCTGAACAAAACCATGTTCCCAGCACAAACACTGTTCCCTGAACTGGAGTTCTGGGATAAAACAACACAAAAGAACACTAAATTGAGCACTGAGATTTCTAAGAGCCATGGCAAAAAGGGCAAAGATGTTCTGAGTGTCTAATAAGAAAAAGTACTTAGAGAAGAAAGGAATTTTTTGTCCTGATGGTAAATTCAAGAAATAATTTATCAGATGCATACTAATATAGTAGAAAATACCTTGGATTACATCTTGTAGTCAATAAAGATGTTCTTAAAAGAGCTATTTTTAAAAACAGACTTCAAATTTAATTTAGGCACAGTGAAGTTATTTCATAGTAACATGATTCAATGCTTAGGCAGAAATGGCTTAAAGACTCCTATGATAAAAGCAAAATCTACAAGAAATACAGCTGATGTTAATACAGTCTCAGTTAAGCTTTTGACAGGACTATTCATCTACCATGGAATATTCATTCAAGGCCTTCTCAAACAGCAGTAAGCAAACTTCCATTCTTTGATCAACAAAATACTGGAATAAAGTTGTATTATTATATTTTTCTTGATGATTATTTATTTCATTATATTTTATATTGATGGTCTCCACTTAAAATTTAGACTTAACTATTTTTCAGCTCTACAATGGTGCGAAAGCAACATGCATTCAGGAGAAATCATACACTGAATTTTAAATTTTGATCTTTTCCAGGGCTAGCAGTGAGAAGAATGATACTCTCTGGGCAGTGATGCTGGGTAGTGGCAGCCGCAACTCCTAACTGGCTGTGCAATCATCGGGGTAAACAATCAACATACTTACAACCATTCTGTTTTTCGCTTTAGTATAGTATTTAATAAATTATATGAGATAGTCAAAATATTATCATAAAATAGGCTTTTTGTTCTATGACTTTGTCCAAATGTAGGCTAATATAAGTGGTCTGAGCATCTTAAGGTAGACTAGCCTAAGCTTTGATGTTCGGTAGGTTAGGTATATTAAACGCATTTTCGACTTACAGTGTTTTCAATTTTTGATAGATTTATCTAGACATAAACCCATCACAAGTCAAGGAAGACCTGCAATTATAATCTCAACAATAGTTCTGTAATTTTAATCACTAATAACAAAAGTAATGCTGGGTTTTGTTATATCAATAAAACTTATTCTCAATACCAATAGTGCATGTTCTTTATCTTTGGGCTTTCAAGTTAGTATTGCAACAAAATACAGAAGCAACAGAACTACTGAAATTTTTACAATTTTCAATTAATGGAATCATTTGTTCGTTAAAATCTTAGCAATAAGATAAATTCCCAAAAACACAACAGTAGTCTTTTGATACCTTAAGTCATCCCAAAAGTAAGAAACTGAAGGTAAATAGTAAATGTTCCTCTTAGGAAAGGGTTTTTTTTTTTCCTCTATCATATTGAAACCCATATTGTGAGACTGATAACTGATATAAAACCAAAGACAACGTTAAGCTGAATTTTTTGACTAGCATATAAAGAAAGGACACTCAATAGCACGGGTTGGCAAATTCTGGCCCGCTGTTTATTTTGTAAAGAAGGACTGAACACAGACAAGCTCATTTGTTGATGTATTGTCTATGGCAGAGTTGAGTAGTTGAAAAAGAGACTATATGGATCCCAATGCCTAAAATATTTACTATCTGTCTTTGATAGGAAAAGTTTGTTGAACCCTGCTCTTTACTAATATATGCAGATACTCATATGCTTTAGAGCCTAACAGATGTTAGGGTTCTGTTATAAAAAGGAGAATAAAACTTGTACATATTCCCCTCCCTAAAAAAGAAGCTACAGAAAAGACCAACACCATTATGGACTGATACTCTGCTCAACAGCCTAGCCTGAGATACCAAAGAATGCACCAGAGAAGAGATATACAAAAAATGAAATTACACAGTATAAATGACATTTTGTATATTTAGGTATTTTATGTTTCTCTATCATGAACAGAAAAAATTTCAATCCCATGGTAAATTCTGCCATGAATAGTCTATGGAACCACTTTGACAATTTAAAACATACCTAAACAACATTAGAATTGGGGGGGGGGGTGGTAATTAGGTTTATTTATTTATATTTCTAACGGAGGTATCCCCTGGGGTATCTTGCACACTAAGCATGTGCTCTACCACTGAGCTATATCCACCCACCCTTAGAATACTTGTATTATTCCACCTAGATTTGATATCTATATACCTGTTTATGTTAAAGTTCTTAGTAATTAAGTTACATTGTATTAAATTTCACTTTAAAGAATTTTAATGGCTGCTGTTTCCTATAACTCAGTAAACTTTATAATGTGCCTCTACTTACATTCTTTATTACCTATTTCCATAATGGATTCTAGTAAAAAAGGTTACTATGAATACAGAATTTTGGGAAAAAGGAGAAAAGACATAAATGGCAAAATGAAGATTAAAATAATTACAAACTTGTCAATATCTTTCCAACTTTACACAGGCAAAAGGCATAAATTTTAACACTACATCTAGAATACGTTAGAAAAAGTCAACTGATTCACAATGTGACAAAATACTTTTTCATGGTCCTAAGGATACACAATTGCCTAAAATAGGAGAAATTATGCAAGCTTTAGAATCAGGAACTTTGCCTAAATTATATTACGAAACATCTAAAAATGACAGTTTAATAGCATCCTTTAAAAGAGACAAGCACCTGGAAGATGATTTAGAGCAATCTCTGGCCACATTTGAGCCTGAAGATGTTGGTTCAATATCTTCATTTTGTCTTCTTAATTCTTTCTCTCTGTTCATTTCTTCCTCTTTTTCTCTTGCTTCTGAAAAGATTTTTTAAAATTTTCAACAGTTAAACTTCAAAATTTGTCATTATTGAAAAGGCCTGAAAATTAAAGTAGTCACAAAGAGATGTGTTATCAGTAACAGCAAAAATTATCCATCTAAATGCCCAACACTGAGAAAATAATTGAATTTACTGTACATCAACATAATATATAGTCGATAAAAATAGTGATGGAAGGGGGTCAGTACAGCTCCGTGATAGAGCACATGTTTAGCATGTATGATGTCCTGGGTTCAATCCCCAGAACCTCCATAAAAATAAACAATCAAAAAATAAAAATAAACATAAATTTTTCAATATAAAGAACAAAAAAAAATTTTTAAGTAATGATGGAAAATGTACAAATCTGGGAAAATATTAACAGATAGGCTAAGCAAAATTAGCATGTGAATAGTATATGAATCATGACTGTACTATGTAAAAAGATGTGGCAAGTAAAGTATATTCAAAGTTAAGTTTTTTGTTATTGTTGTTGCTATTGTTTTTTATTCTTTTGGGTAACCTCACTTTTTATTTTTAATGTTTTAAAACATAAACTTAGCACTTTGCTCCTTTCTGAATTTCCCAAACTGTATTTTTGGTCAGAGACTTCCTTCTAAAATTATGAAAAAATATCAATTTCATTAAGTTTTCAGGATTGTTTACCTTAGAAAGACAAAAAAAAATTTATCCAAGGGAATTTAATCTTTCTCCTATGATAATCTCACTCTATGGTTGTGGGGCACACAGGAAGGAAATTAATTATACGAATAGTCTGCTTCTTAACTGCTACCATCCTCAATAACCTGAGATAATCTGAAACATTTTTTTAATTTAATAATGAAGAATAATACACTCAACATTAAGCAGTATCAAAGGGCACTTATTAATTGGAATGTTGAACTCTTCAGTCTTGTTGCTAGGATAAAGAGGGTGAGGAAAAAGGAGATAGTCAGCAAGTGTCAACAACTAGTTTTAATTTCAAACATGGAAGATAAAACTGTCCAGGAAGGGGTAAGGCATAGCTCATTAATTTTTGGGGAGGCTCTCCACTGACCTGACATGGGTCAGGAGTCAACAATTCTGCACTCTGATGCTGGAGGAGGTTGAAACAGTAAGAAAAGAATAACATCCAAATTTAAGAGCTTGCTGGGCTTCTACCCTCATCCTGCTTCTCCAGTCATTCCCTCTATACTCTCCAGGGTGGAGTCAGGGTGGGGGTGGGGTTGGGGTTGGGGGAGCGGCCACACGTGGACTGCAGGCTCAGATCTTAGGGGCAGTTCTGACCCTAATGAGGAACCAATACTAAGGCACATATTATTAGCCACCTACATAAAAGCCATTTCTCCCTTTTTTCCTTGCTAAGAAAATCACAGTTCTGACCAGATAACAGGCAGCTCTGTGCTTCAGGAGATGCTGGGCTCCTCCCTGCCCAGAAAGAGTAAAGTTTGATTCCAAGTCAGCCATACTGTTCTTGCAACGGCTGTTTCTGGAACTGATGTGCCACACTAATATTGGCCAATAACGGGTGAAGGGTATCAGCTGGAGGTACATTTGAGAAAGGTTTTCTTACTCCTAAAGTTACACAAAAGTCTCCTTTCAACCTGTAAATGTATGGTCAACTGCATTTAACAAATTTAGCTGACAGAATTTTGAGTCATGGGACAGTCAGCTTAGGAGAAGCCAACACTCTATAAAGCTGGCAAAGCAGAAAAAGAGGAAAAAACTGCATGTCCTTCACGTCAGGACTCAGAAGATGGAAGAGCCCCATTCCAGAGTTCTTGTCATGGTGTGATACTAAATTTTTTTTATTTGAGCCATTTTTAATTAGGTTTTTCTATGTCTTCTTTGCCAGTAATCAAAAGCATCTTAATATCATCCTTAATTTAACAAAAATAATAGCAACTAATACTCACACGGAGCTTATTATGCTATGTACTAGATACTGTTTTAAGCATTTCCTATAAATTAACTCCTTTAATCTTCAGAAAAATCCCTGAGATGGAAAGTTTTTTTCTTTAGCTTTATTAAGGTATAATTGACAAATAAAATTTTAAGATATGTATAGTGCACACCATGATGATTTGATATAAATATACATTGTGAAAGAATTCTCCCCATTGAAGTCAATAAACACATACATCATCCCACACGTTTATTCTTTTTTTTTTGATAAAAACATTTAAGTCTACTATCTTAGCAAATTCCAATTGTAGAATATAATTGAGGTAGATACTATTACTATCCTCACTTTTCAGTTGAGAAATCTAAGGGAGAGAAGTGACAGAGCTATTACGTCACAAAACAGTGAAAAGAGGCTCCACAGCTGTACCTTTCCTTGATGTGACCAGACTCTCTAAAGACTAAAATTACCCAATGAGTACCACCCACCTTATGAAACAGTGAGCCTACCTCTCTCTCCAAAGGGCCACGAAGTACAGTACTTAAGTCACCAGATCATCTGGAAACTATAACCCACTCACCTGACTAACTAGAGTTCCTCTCCAGTGGACAAATACTCCAAACTACTTGCCCCATCTTAGAGAAGCATCTGACTTTTTAATTTAAAATTTAATTCTTTTTTACACTAGTAAGGATTTTCTATTCAAAGAGGTTCCTGCTGTCACCTGCTGCCTCATTAAAGCAAGAAGAAAGAGTGGGGGCACATTTTGAACTAAAAAAATTTTTTCCTCATTGTTGACTGAGGACAAAAATCAAAATGAAACAGAATTCAATAAACTGCAGCTCCCTGACCAGGGGGATCATTTTTGTGCATTTTTACCAAATGTAGGACCAAGTAAAATGCTCTGCATATTCCCTTAACAAAAGTGAATTAACCTACTCCCCAACACCTTGTTTTATTCTTCCAAGTATCTCATTTTATTGTTCTCTCTCTAATTTCAGACAGTTACCAACTCTGGACAGGCATTTCTGTAAATGCACTGCATACGTATACAACTCTCCTCCAGGTTAACAGCAAACTATCCAAAACTACCATGTCCCATCTGAGCCAATTCACACACCTCGCAGAATCATATGAATGTAATTTAGCATCTGAAAAGCTCATTTTCATTATATCATTATATTGCAGTCATTATAGCAACCACTTAACTTAAAGGAAGAAATGAGAGTTAAGATAAAATGTAAAGGACGGGGAAGCTATAGTTTAAGTGGTACAGCGCATGCTTAGCATGCACCAGGTCCTGGGTTCAATCCCCAGTACCTCCATTAAAAAAATAATTAAATGAATAAATCTAATTATCCCTCCGTCCAAAAAATAAAAAGTATAGGAATTAAAACTAATAGAAACATAAGCTAGAATTATTTGTTTAATCATGGTATTATGTTTTTACCTATGGGACATAAACTTTGCTAAATGTTTTTGCTATTCTAATTTAAAACAATTTACTACCAATTTTATGGAAATTTACATTTAATTTTAAATGTTTAAAGCAAAAAAGACTAGAAATGAAAAATAAGATGAGAACACTTTATCTACATTAGTTACTATTCTCCGTTCAATATTTACAGATGTAACTATTACACACTAAGCTCTGTGTGACGCATCATAAGTAAGTATAAAAATGAAGAACAAGGTTGTCATCAAGACATGAACAATAATAAAGTAAATTTGTAAATTTTTTAAGTATTACAAAAATACAAAGGCAGGGAACAATTATGATGCCCAGAGGAGTTCTGAAATAATACCTAGAAAAGGTAAAATATGAGGTGAGGCTTTAAAGGATGAGGTAGGATTTAACTAGGTAGAAAGACTACTTCAGGTAAAAAAAATTCTTAAGCTTTTCTAATTCCTAAAATGTAAGGGACAATTTTTCTTTTCAAGATCATTAAGTCATCCATTGAAATCATATTAAAATCCTATCTCAATCATTTTTTCAAATAGTTCTTTCCAGACATGTAGCAGAGAAGATTCACAATCTATCTAAGGCATGGCTTCACCCCAAATAAGCATTTTCAATAAAAGAAATTTTTCTTCCCCATGTGTCTCCTTACAGTATGAGTTCTATAAAAGGGTCTATGTCTTTCAAATGTCCTACACCTACTTATAGCTTTCATGAACACAGAAAATATTAAAAAAAAAAATAATCTGTACCATTATCATTTCCTGATATTTTACATATTTTATTGGAATTTTATAGTAATTCACCCTTTCTATTAGAGCATTTAACAACCAAAATTTCATATCCATATACAAAGACAATTAAACATGCTATTAAAACGGGTGAAAGTTCTTATTTTCCTCAAGTCTGATGTCAATGCCCAGGAAAAGACTCCAGTACCAATCATTAGATAAATAATGCCCATATCAGAATTTTTAAACTTTCTTTTAAGAAAAGAAAGTCAAACTTTGGATTCTTATGCTTAGATCAGGGGTAGAAACAGTAGTCCAAGTCAAAGGATATAATAATAAACCAAGAAGGTCCAACACATTTAATTCATTCACAAATATCATAGGAAAACATGGCCTTGAGATAATGTTTCAAAATTTTAAAAATATAATAACTGTCTATTGGAATTCCTGTTAGATGCCAAATGCATACATATTTTATTAAGAAAAATGATAGGATTTATAAGTGGTATTTATAAGTACATCACCGTTTAAAAAGTCCTATGCCCAATCCCTTCAAGAATCGTCTAAGGGAAATCTTATTATCATAGCTCTAAGAACAGATCGGGAAACTGAGGATCTGAAATTTGAAAATCCATCCAATTACTCAACTAGTGGAATGTGGGGCTGACTTTTAAACCTGGGGCCTCCAACTCCATACCCCAAGCTCTTTAAAATGGATCGTGCCATTTTAGAACATTCTCCAAAGAGGCAGGATTTATTATTTAAAAGGCAGTACTGCAGTTCTAAATTCAACTCAATCTTCACAAATATATATTGAGAATCCATCTTATAAGGCATAGTATTGGGGTCTATAAAACTCACTTAGGTGAATAAGGCAATCTCTGTTCAAAGCATTTTGTATCATATGCTAGAAGGTAAATACAAGAAATCTACACTATAATAGTATAAGCATTCACTAAAATATTTAAAAATTGGAAGTGTTTAACATATTCATATATATGCCAGACAGTACAACTTTATATTTCATTTGATGATATTAAATTATTCAATATTTTTAGCTGCATTAACCATATATTGGTTAAGATTTTTCCAAGGATCCCTTTCTCTTAAAGACATACTAAAATATTTATGGGTGAAACGATGTGTCTAGGATTTATGTCAAAATAATCTGAGAGAAGCAAATGGAAATAACACTGGCCATAAATTGTTACAGTAGTTAAATCTGTGTGACAGGTATATGGGAGTTCACTACTGTACTTTTGTATGTGTGTGAAATTTCACAACATAATCAAAGTTTTAAAAAAAATGCATAGTATATGTAGACAGCTGTCTTTTTCACCACAAAACACACACACACACACACAAAAACTGTTATTCTTCCAAAGACCAAAAACATTTCACATCAAGCTCACTTTCTAAATATGAGATACTACTGCTACACAGTTTCTATCATTTTAAAACCAACAATGACAAGTACTGAAACAACATTCACTTGAGTTTCCCCAGGAGTCCTGTCTCTGCTAGGTTTCCAGCTCCTTTTGCTCTATCAGGTTACATCTATCCCTTCTCCAGTATAAGAATGATCTGAATCAGATCCAAAGAAAGCAGTAAAGGAGTCAGTCTCCTTTGAAGACCCTGAGGTGGTACCTAGAATTGTCGACCACCAGATATCAAACCAGACAGTCTGGAAGTTAAGGCCTTCATTAAATGTCTGAAACAACTCATTACTGCAGGGATTCAAGAGCAGCAGCCACATTCACTGTACATCTCAATTTTCTATACTGTCTGGGTCAACAGTCAGTGGTGTACACAGCTCTGAGAGCCACCTCTCGCCCAACCTTCCAAATAGTGGTTCCACTGTAAGCAGGAAAGAAAAAATGAAATGATAACCAGAAAGAGGAGGTAGAAGAGGTAATAAAGAAACTGCTATTCTGACTCTTATAATTTAGGATCCTTGTTTGTTCACAGCTCACACTTCTAAAAGATTTTAGCACTCAGACCTTCTTAACCTGTTTATCATCATGTTTTAAAAAAGAAAAAAAAAAACTCTTTGCTTCCAAAGGAACCAGCACATGTGGTCTTTTAACAATTCAAAAATTTTTTTCAGTCTTATAATTACTGGTAACACACTTGCGTAAGCTGGATACGGTAAAACAACTGAACTTCTTACCCAGTGTTTTCCGACTTCTTTCCACCGCTGTTCTTCGAGTTTGTTCAAACATTGCTTCCAAATCAAACGTGCGAGCTTTTTTCCCTAAAACAGGAATAAGTAGCAGACTGTAATCTTCTTAAACTAAGTTGGCCAAACTTCAGGTACTCAATAAACACTTACTGATTGATCAATAACTACGTAGTCTATCTAACTTATAGTATGGCTACAAAACAACCATAAAATAGCAATGAAGAGTTTACTTCCCAAGGAATTGTTAATGATAATCTTACCACTAAATAACATTAACCAGCCAACTTTCCCATCCTCCTGTTCATCTAGACCCTACTCCTTGAAACTACAAAACTAGTGTGCTAGGCAGAACAGAATATTCATACACTAACCCATGAAATCTGTGAATATATTACATTATGTAGCAAAAGGGACTTTGCAGATCTAATTGAGGTTATGGACTTTTAAATTGGGAGGATTATCCTGGTCAGCCCAATCTAATCATAGAAGTCCTTACAAGCAAAGATGAAGAATAGATATGGCAGAAGTCAGAGATCTGAAGCTTGAGAAGGACTGGAGTTAATCTGAAGATGAAGGGAGCAAGAGGACAAGTAATGCAGGTATCTAAAAGAGCTAAGAGATTCCCATCTGACAGCCAGTAAGGAAACAGGGGCCTCAGTCCTAAAACCACAAGGAAATGAAATTCTGACAACCAGAAAGTGCTTAGAAGCAATGCTGTATTTGCTTTTACTACCATTTTTTAAAATAACAATACCAATTTTGTATTGGCAAGAATATGGTACAAATGGCTTTCTTACACAGTTGACTTTGGTATAAATTGAAATCATCTTTTTGAATGGCATTAAGACAATATGTATCAAGAGGTTCTAAAAGATATATACCCAATTTTTGCTACTTTTTAATACTTATGTTTTTTATCAAAGTAGTCCCTTCTTTAGAAACATACCCTATGGAAATTGTATAAAGCTCCTACAAAAGGATATAAAAGGGTTATTTATAAAAATGTTCATTTTAGTATTATTGACAAAAATTAGACACTATGTGTGAGAAGTTTAAAATATTACAAATTATGACACTTCTATTCACTATTCAGCCATCAAAATCATGTTTTGGAAGAGTGTTTTATAATATGGGAAGAGCCTCAAGATATTAAGAATTAAACAAATTCTGTATAATTAAGAATAATATAAAATTGTACATACATATGACCTTAATTTTCTTAGTAAATACACAAAAGGAAAAACTGAAAAACAAACTAACTTTTAAGTCTTGATTTCTAGATCATGAGACAATGAATGATTTTAGTTTCTTCCTTCTCATTTATTGTGTTCTTTAGACTTTCCTGCTGTTAATAATGTATTACTTTTGAAATTACGGAGAAAGCTATTTAAAAGAACTGAAACAGGACCTAATAAAACTTACAAGCTTCTGCACAGCAAAGGAAACCATAAGCAAAACAAAAAGACAACCTATGGAATGGGAGAAAATTTTTGCAAATGAAATTGACAAAGGCTTGATCTCCAGAATATATAAGCAGCCCATACGACTTAATAAGAAAAAAAACAAACAACCCAATCCAAAAGTGGCCAGAAAACCTAAATAAGCAATTCTCCAAGGAAGAAATACAAATGATCAATAGGTGCATGAAAAAATGCTCAATATCACTACTTATCACAGAAATGCACATCAAAACTACAATGAGGTATCACCTCACACCAGTTAGAATGGCCATCATTCAAAAATCCACAAATGACAAACGCTGGAGAGGCTGTGGAGAAAAGGGAACCCTCCTACAATGCTGGTGGGAATGCAGTTTGGTGCAGCCACTTGGAAAATAGTAAGGAGATTCCTCAAAAGACTAGGAATAGACTTACCATATGACCCAGGAATCCTGCTCCTGGGCATATACCCAGAAGGAACCCTACTTCAAAATGACACCTGCACCCCAATGTTCATAGCAGCACTATTTACAATAGCCAAGACATGGAAACAGCCTAAATGTCCATGGACAGATGACTAGATAAAGATGTGGTATATTCATACAATGGAATGCTATTCAGCCATAAAAACCGACAACATAACACCATTTGCAGCAACATGGATGCCCCTGGGGAATGTCATTCTAAGTGAAGTAAGCCAGGAACAGAAAGAAAAATACCATATGAGATCGCTCATAAGTAGAATCTAAAAAAAACACATAAATACAAAACAGAAACAGACTCATAGACACAGAATACAAACTTGTGGTTGCTAAGGGGGAGGGGGTGGGAAGAGACCGACTGGGAGTTCAAAATTCATAGATACTGACAGGCATATGTAGAATAGATAAACAAGATTATACTGTATAGCACAGGGAAATATATACAAGATCTTGTAGTAGCTCACAGCGAAAAATATGTGACAATGAATATATGTACGTTCATGTATAACTGAAAGATTGTGCTCTACACTGGAATTTGACACAACATTGTAAAATGACTATAACTCAATAAAAAATGTTAAAAAAAAGATAAAATAGCATACACAGAAAAAAATTAAAGAACTGAATAAAAGAACTGAAACAAAAATAAGTACCATAATACTACAAAAGCATACAGTACTTTTGTGGACATGACCACCTAGAAGATAGTAAATATCTCAAGGCTCAAGACGTACCACAAAAAAAGAATATACAAACGAACAAACAAGAGATTGAAGATTCTGGAGTACAAAAACTGGAATCAAAAAAAAAACATTAACTATTACAACGAACTATTATATCACGAACGGCCTATCTATTGCCAAAAGGGCCATCTCATTACAGACCACAGTGAGTGGTTAGCTCTGAGTCTCCGGACGCAGAGAAACTACTCTCTCCATCAACCAACACCCTCCATTGCGTGGGTCACAAAGCAATCCTCCTCACTAGCCTTCCCGTAAGTGTCACCTAAGCCGGTCCCAAGAAACAGGCAGGAATTAGAAAAGTATGGGGAAGAGAGTGTCTAGAAATTGCAAGATACACACACTACAGCTAAAGTAATCAGGACTTGGCACAGCGGAGGGTGCAGAACACAGGTAACGCTCGGGCCCCGCTCCCAATCTGCGGCTCGTAAAACCTCTGCAAAAGGAGACAGGACCACGCCTAGGGCAGTCACTCACCGAAACCCGTGAAGCCCATGGTGACCGCTAGCTGCGGGTCCGGTACCGAGACGTCTGAGCCAGTCACTGGAACAGGAGAAAAGAGAATAGGCCTGGTTAGTGCGGCGCCCCCCACGCCGCTGGCCCGGCCCGGCCCATTCAGCCTGCGCTCACTGAACCCACCTTCACTGGGCGCCGGGCGCTCCATGGTCGGCCACCCGCCACGGAACTAGAGACAGCCGCAGCCCAAACACCTGCCGAAGACTCCCGGCAAACCGCGCCGGAAGTATCGCCTGGGAGCGTCAGCGTCGCCTCCAAGCCAAGAGCGGCGCCTTCCGCAGAGGGACAGCGGCCTCCTTAGCTGCGCCGCCCTAGCGGGCTGGAGGAATATAAGCGCCGCAGAGGCGGTCTTCCAATTGAATCCACTTGAAAGAGAAGTGTTATCTGGAGTTTCTGTAACGCTTTTTACTGAGCATTCGCTAAGTAAGGACATCTTTGTTACTTCTAATTTTTGGCAATTATGAATGAAGCTACTATAAACATCCATTAGCAGGTTTTTTATGGACATAAGTTTTTCAACTCCTTTGGGCAAATATCAAGGCACGTGAGCGGCGAGGATATAGCTCAGTGGCACTGTGTGCGCTTAGCATGCATTAGGTCCTGGGTTCAATCCCTTCTACCTCCATTAAAAAAACAAGAAAAAAAGAAAAGAAATAAAAATAAAATGTCCACAGTAAAGCCATAATATTATTAATTTTACTAAACCTTGACCCCTGAATACATGCCTTTTGAATACACTGTGTAACAAAAATGAGAAGTACCCATAATCAGAGTATGATAGTTGTCTCAAAAAAAAAACAAACTTGTGAAATTGAGTGGCTAGCTTTTTTCATGGAACACCATTTTTACTTGAAAGTATTACTCACAAAGGACACTTACTCAGACTCAAGTACTTATTTGGGAGACATTTCCTCAAAAATGAGTGAAATGAGTTTGTCACTTCACAGAAAACAACTCACTGTATTTGTTACTAACGAAGATTAGAGCTTAAAGAGAAAATTATGGTGCATCAAGCACCATAAGGTTGACAGCTTCCCAAAACTTAAAATTTTTCTTGATAAGATAGTGATAGTAACATGATTTTTTTCTGTTAATGAAATATGTCAATGTGTGGAAGGTCTGTATAACTCAGAGAACCAATATTTCTCAAATGACCAATACGTAATGTTACAGAATCATGTATGGATAAAAGATCTATTCAAAGTATAAGATAGACTAGTGGATTTTAATTTAACAAAGCTCAGAAAAGTTCACTGACGGTTTCAAATTCCACATCGCAATCAACCTTTAAGAAACTATCGTTTCTTAAGTTTTGGTATGCTATTAGAGAAGAATATTCACAAGTGTCTAAAAAGGTTATTAAAATACTCCCTTTTTCAACTACATAACTCTGTGAGGCCCCCTTTTATTCATATACTTCAACTAAACAACGTATTACGATATGATAATCTAGCCATCTCTTATTCAGCCATTTACAATATCTGCAAAAATGTAAAATAATGCCATTCTTCCCACTAAAGGTTTAGTTTTTAAAACTATGGCAATTTTTCATAAAATGTGTTATTTATATTAACAAGCATTAGGCTTATTATTCTTTTAAATAAGTTACTTTTTCAATTTCTCATTTCTATGAGATAGTAGCAATTAGTAACAAAAATAACCCTGTGAAATAAAATTCATTTTTTATGACAAGACAAGAACATTTTAAACATAAATGTTCTCTGCCTTTTGGGCTCCTCTCTCCCCTCTACTGTGCATTATGTATCTGCATTTTGCATCTGCCAAACCCGCTCCATCAATGGAAATACCTGCTCAGTCATAGAGAGCAACATTCTCATAGCATCAAGAAGACAACTCCTTAAAAGAAAATGTTCTTAGTCTTGTAAAGAGCCAAGATGATGTTCAGATCTGGATTGCAGAAACTGTCAATAATACATCATTTAATGTACAGCCCTCTGTCTCAAAAAAACTTACATGAAAGTGTGTTTTGACTTCTAATGAGCTGAACAGTTCTCAGAGATCTCAATTTGGCTCAAATAAAATTTTCCATTTCTTTTTTAGATCCACTAATTAATTTTCCATCGAGAATCCACACAAACCAAAAACTCTCTGGAATTCTTAGTAATCTCTGAAGGTATCAACAGGTCCTGAGATCAAAAAGTTTTAGAATCTTTGTTCTTGAAAAGTCTTCAGCAAACTTTTCCTGTAAAGGGCTAGATGGTAAATATTTTAGGCATTGAGGGCACATGGTCCACTTAGCAACTACGCAACTGTTGTAGCTGGAAAGCAGTCATTGCAATATGTAAATGAATGGAGGTCCTTGGACTTAGACCCTTGAGAATGTTATTACTGTGCAGGAATATTAGACCAGTATTGCTAGATATCCAATTTGTGGAGTTGGAAACTCTCAATTATAGTTTTTGTCTCAAAAACAAGCAAACCCTGTGCCAGCTTATCAGTTTTCAATCTGTGATCTACCAAATAAAATAAAATTGACAGCTGGAAGTCCATTATGCCTATTTACCTACTAAGTATACAAATCTCAAATCTAATTCTTCCTGATATATTTGCTAGGAGGTCTCAAGTTATACATACAGATCTGTAGCGTCACAGAACTTTTAATATTCAGAAATTAACTCAATCCCTTATTTGAGGGAATAAAAAATAATTCAAACAGCAAAAGACCAATTTAGAGGAATTCAGCTATTGATTTGCTAAACTATGAAGAATATAACTGGATGAACCTTATGTGAAATTCTAAACAAGGACTAATTTTAGTAATTCTAAATAAGGACTGCTCTTTTAAGACAAATGCTTTGATTTAACCACTCCAGTTGCCTTCTGTATGAAACGAAGAATATCTTGCTTCTCCTCCCTCATTTTTCTTACCCTTCTACTGCAGTTAAACCACATGCCATAGAAAAACTATGGTGATGCACTTTGTTTTGCTGGTGTGCCCGGCATGAAGCACCCCTGAGGACAGGAATGTTGTGTCAGTTTGATATTCCCGGCACCAGGCATAATGCCTAATACAAATTAAGAATTCAGTTTGTATACGTAGTTTTTCACAGTAACATATCACATAGTCAAAGGTAGTGATACAGATATGGAAAGCTTGATTGAATTTTACTTTACACCGAAGCCCATAAGAAATGTAAAATTTCTCCGTGAAGTTTTGGTTTATATGTAAACTGTTTCTGACAAAGAGCTACCAACTCCTATCCAGTCTCAGAAGTGAAGTTATTTGGGGCACCAAAGAAACTGACACACATACTCTTAAACTGCTGCAGTTGCGGGATTCCGACCCGCGAAGCTCGAGGCAGCGAGATCCATGCGCGTGCTTAACGCACCGAACCAGAGCAGCCTGCGCTGCCCCGGCACTAACCCGCTCCCACTTACCCGACCCCCGCTCCCTCCTTCCTCCCCACCCCTTCCCTCCCGACCCTGTACCACCCCCCCCTCTTCCCCAGGTCCCTTCCCTGTCCCCTTCCTCCCTCCCTCCCTAGACCGCCTCCGATTTCCCCGCTCCCGAGTCCCAAAGAGCCAGCAGCCAGACTCCAGAAAGCGCCCCTCCCCATCGCTCACTAGCCCCACCCGTGCCGCCCAGCCCCCTCTAACAGTTCCCCCCTCCCAGCTCCAAAACGCAGCCTTCAAATTCCCCACCCGATGAGCCGGAAGTGCGTCACGCGCTGGCGCCGGGTCGCTCGTTTGGCGCGCGCGCCCTCAGCTTTGGGGCTGAGCTAGCGTCTTGGGTTTTCTCTTACTTCTCTTTGCTTTTTAACTTTCTCCGGTCGTTGGTGTCTTCGATTTTCGAAATGCCGTCTTCTTTGCTGGGCTCGGCGATGCCGGCCTCCACGTCGGCCTCAGCCCTGCAGGAAGCTTTGGAAAATGCGGGGCGGCTCATCGACCGGCAGTTGCAAGAAGACCGCATGTATCCGGACCTTTCCGAGCTGCTCATGGTGTCTGCCCCAAGTGAGTGATCGATGCCCATTTGCTGACTGTTTCTCAGCTGAAAAGACTCTCGCCCGACTCCCTAAGTAGGTCGTTATCCCCAGAGTGAATCGGCGAAAACATTCTGAGATTTGGGGCTCAGTTGCTGAGTTTTGAAAAGGTGGAAAAGAGCCCATTTTCAGGACCCCCCCCCTTCTCATTTTATTCATTGCAGATGCTTGAAAAGATTGTAAAGAGCAAGCTCCCATTGGAAGCAGAAAGAGGCAAAGACTCCAACCTTAATGAGCTTCTCATTGCCTCCAAGTATTTATTGCTAAGGCCAGATGAGGAGGATCACCTGATCCGAATCTCATCCTTGTTAATTCCTCATACTAATATTAGAGTAAAACTGAAGAGCATACGAATTAATTGGAAAATTACCGTGGTCCCTCAAAGATATACTTTATTATGTGTAGACCTAGTGTAGTATGAAGTTCTGGAAGGTGTTAAAAAGTACTGCCAGTGGTATAAAGGAAGGGAACCGGGAAATCGGCAGTGATGATGGATGAACAGAAAGAGTAAGGCAGATTATGTGCCAACAAAAGAGAGGTGTCTGTAATATATTTTGTTTAATGGTTTTAAGTTAAGGCCAGGCTCCTCGAGGCATGTAGAATTAGGTAAGTTGCTGGGGAGAAAAAGGACCCATTTGTGAACTGGAAATTGGAGAATAGTAGAGAAGAGTCAGTAAGATAAACACAAAACTTCTGGTAAGCAAAAACCAAAATAATCTAACCAGGATAATCTGTGTAATGTAAACCTAGAAGACATCTCTGACGATTTCTAAAAATTCGTTAATTGAGTAAACTTGTAACTAGAGAAAAGATAGAAACAAAGCAAAGATAGTATTTATTCCTGACAGCTACTTACCAGTAGGATTGTCTTATAAGAACTGAGTGGTCTGTTAGCAACTGTCATCTTGAACAGCACGGCTACCTTTGACCTCCTAGAGTCTGAAAGCAAGATAAGCAGTCCATACATTCTGGTCCTCTCATCAGGTCTGACCCCAGTCCTACCTTTCCACCGTTTATGCACACACCTCTTCAACGGAATCTTCTTTCCCTCTTCCGTCATTTTCTCAATCTCCTTGTTCCATTCATTCTGAATTTAACATATTTTCCTTAAGAAACCCCCTCTTCAGGATTTTATTTTACATGTACTCTTCATCATTTCTAGAATGGTCTTTCTTCTTTGCCTGACAAACTATTCCAGACTTCATTAAATATTGCCTTCTCTGCAAAGGCTTTCTTAACCATTTATATCCTCACCAGGGTTATTGATTCCATCCTTTGTGCACCCACTGCTGTTTAACATATGCAGTGTTCCATTAAAATTATGCTTATAGATTAAATGAGACGTCTGGGATTTGCTTTAAAAAATACTAGTGTGTTTTTTGGGCAGGAGTGGATAGTGATTGACACAAATGAAACATGATCAAGCATGTTACTGGTAATTTTTGAACCTGGGTAATCAATCCATAGGAGTTGATGGCATTTTTCTCTAGTTGTGTATATTTTTAAATTTTTCATAATACATTTTAAATTGTTTTATATGTCAGTTTCCCCCAACATCTTTGTACTTTAGAGAGCCTGGAAAGGTACTTGTGATAAATAGATTCTCAGTCAGATCTAAAACACCTTGTTGAGGACTAGATCAGGAGACCAGCCTGCTCCTGCCCTTAGAGTCTGGTTGTTTAGAGCAAGAGAAAGGTTGCCATTGAGAATACTTTATAGTGTGGTCATTTTCCCCTATGCCCACCAATAAGATATTTCTTATGTGGTATTACAGGGTTACCTCAATTTATTGTGCTTTGCTTTATTGCACTTTGCAGATACCATGTTTTTTGCAAATTGAATAGCCACTTTTTCTCCCGTCAGTGTTTTGTTTGTCTACAGTTGTTTTATCTGAGAATAACAAAGTGGTTTTATAAATTTTTTCCCATTTCAGATTAGTAAAATAAGAGAAAAACACTAACTTATTGAACTAAACATTTCTCTTTTTAATAGAGTAAATCGTTGTGAAAGATAACCTTCTGTTCAGTGCGAAAACCAGTAACTGTCCCCCATGTTAACATTGGTATTTCACAGGCCTCCTTTGTGTCAAATCAGAACTACTTTATTCTCCCTATACCTTTAGAACCACCAGATGCACAAATTTCTGTAACTCGTAATACTTGTATATGCCCATTTGATGCCCAATACATTATTTAAATAAGTGCTTTTTTAATTTTCACTTTATTTTTTATAGATAATCCTACTGTTTCTGGAATGTCAGATATGGATTATCCTCTACAAGGACCTGGTTTACTGTCAGTGCCTAACCTTCCAGAAATCAGTTCCATCCGACGAGTTCCTCTCCCACCTGAACTTGTTGAACAGTTTGGGCGTATCCTATTATTTCATTTTAACGTTTAAACATTTTTTTAAATTGGTATTCTCATTTTTATAATTCTTGTCTTGTGTTTAGTTAGTGCGTTGCATATAAGTTCACGTAAGGGTTTTATTTAAAATACATTTAAGTATGTGTGTGCTTGCCCTGTGCCTAGAAAATATATAAAACTTGCATGTTGAAAATTGAGTCACGTTTTAATTGTTTGGGGGCATTGAGGAGAGTGAATTGTTTACAAGGAACTCTTCATTTTTGAGTAATATATGACAAAGTATTACTTTCCAATTAAGCACTAACAAGGAAATTTTTCCTACTACACTTTTTCAGTTTGAAGACCCATGATTTTCGTTTCTATATTTTCCCATATTTTAACACTTTAAAACTGTCATGTGACTGAAAATGTTTAAAACAAACAAAAACTGCCAGGTATTCCCCCCCAGCAAAGAAAAGTTTTTGATGTATTTTTATACTTACTAGTGTCTTAGAATTGAAGTTTGTAAGTGATTCCATTTCTAAGGATCATAAGGAGAATCTGTCTAAAGGTGTTAGAAACTGAAATATTAATGGCATATTCATAGACTGAGTAGCTAGAGGAGTTTTCTTACCCTCTAAAAATAAAGGTTTGTTTTTCTTAAAGTATGGCATACCCTATAAAAGCAGTAGATTATAATTATAGTTATTTGCTGGGGAGCTTTTGTAAAAATCAATCTGTGACTCATAAGAAAAACATCAAGATGCTATATAAAAATGTAATCTGAGACTTTTAAAAGTATGTTAGTCTATTTAGGGTGAAGGGCTTTCATATTTCAATACAGTATGATTTAAAAAAATAAGAGAAATGGAAAACTAAAGAAAATGCTTATAAAATAAATAGTAAAACTAGTAAAACCTAATAGATATATTCCCTAAAATGTTCATTCTTTCTCTGAGACTTTGTGAAATAGTGTTATTAAATATATAATGCACCTTATACTCCACCCTTGGTTAGTTTCTTGTTCTTTAATCTTACGGTACTCTACAAGAGACATTTCCTTTAATTAGGAAATTATTTTGTTTTCACAATTGTTTCATTGTCTTTTAGTTACATAAATAATTGTCTATTTTTCAGTTTATATGAGGCTTGTAGACTGTCATCTAGCATGACTTTAGTATGCCAAGTGCTTTTTTTTTTTTTAATCACTCTTGCTCTTACACAGTTGGAAAACTGGTCCAGTAAAATACTTTTTTAATGTCAAATTTCAATGGTATTATTTAGAGTCAATTTTTTTAAAGTTAATGATGGTAAGAAACATTACGTTTTTTATTCGCAGACATTTTAAATGGTCAGATAGCATTATTTAGAAATTATAAATGTTTCTGTCATATACTGTGTCTTTCATTAAACTCATTGCAAAGAAAGATATTTCATTGCTCTATTGAAGAGTGGACAGGTCATGATTTTTTAATCATATGTTTTAAATCAAAATCTTTTGAAACAAGTTTAAGAAAGATGAGATTGAAACCTTTCTACCTTACATCCACACTCAGATATGCAGTGTAACTGCATGATGGGCGTGTTCCCTCCTATCAATAGAGCTTGGCTCACAATTGACAGTGACATATTCATGTGGAACTACGAAGATGGGTATGTATTTATGGCTGGTTTGTTTTAGCATGATTAGAATTTAGATTATCTTTATTCCAAGTAGTATTCCACTCATTAGAAGTTGCTTGGTTTATCTTTCATTCCTTTAACACCTGGGTCAGTGCTTCTCTGTATACATACCAACCTGGGAATGGGGTTAAAGTGTGGATTCTGTTATAGTCATTTTGAGTAAGGCTCAAGAGTCTGCATTTGCAAGAAGTTCCCAGGTGATGCTGGGGATCTGGGTACCACTCTGAGTAGCATGAGTCTTATTTTCCAAGCTTTTATCCTGCAGTAAAGATAGTCTATCAGTAGTTCTTAGAGAGATGGTTTGATGTTTTTGAAGACTTGTTTTTCTTGCATTTCTACAGAGTGAGAGGCTATATTAATTTATTGAAATGACTTAACGGTTTTGTTGTTATTCTGTCGGTTTGATCTTGTGTAAATTAATTGTATACGATAGAGTCTGAGTGAAGGCCCAAGGAATTCTTGCTTAAATAAAATTTATTGATCTGATAATCTTGCTCTTGATTTTGTGGAGAAAAATTTTGTCCTCTAGTTCTCCATCATGTTATCTTTAGGTAATTGTGAGATGACCAGAGGAAGGTCCATATGTATAGTAAGGTGTTACTCTTGCCCCTGAGGAATTAATACACTTATTAGGAACACATGCACAAGAGTCATTGAATCAAAATGGACAATAAATGAGAACTTGTAGCCTAAATGAAACCAATTTTGTTTAATTTTTTTTTTTTTTTTTTAGTTAGAACTTTTCACAGCTATTTTTACTGTTGAAATGGTATATAGTCATAATAGCAGTGGTACATGGTTTGATTGTTTTTCATGTACCAGGAATGTTGCCCCAGTTTGTTCAATTACATATAACATTTCCTTTCTTATACTTAAGAATAAAACCTCTTCATTTAGGCACTGATCTCTTCAAGAAAACCTAATGCAAAAAAATTACAAAATAGATAAATGTGAGAATAATTTCCTTAAAAAGGGTTTTCACTTTAATGAAAATGTTTATATGTCCATTAACATCTAACATTCATTTAACAAACATATTGGAGGGGGAGGATATAACTCAAGTGGTAGAACACATGCTTAGCATGCATGAGGTCCCGGGTTCTATCCCTAGTACCTCCTCCAAGAATAAATAAATAAATAAACCTAGGTACCTCCCCCTAAAAACAATGAACGAACCAAAAATAAGAAATATATTGGGCTTATATATCAAATACTGTTGTGCTTGAATAGTATCGAATGAGGTAAGTATAGTCCTTGCCCACATGGGAAGTATTGTTCAACCTTATGTGTTCAAATTTATTTAAAGAAAAATTATTTGAACATTGTGTTAATTGAAAAAATGAAGGCACTAGTACTCTATGTAAATCTAGTTCCCAAATTCAATTCCACAAAAACTTTAGACTTAGTTTCAATTATTCCAGTAGCTTTCTATTATAAATCTTAATTCCATCTGGATGGTAGAAACATAATCTTGTTCAGTTCACTGCTCTAATTCCCAGCTTTCCCAGTATTGATCTTAGTTTCCAGGGGTTGTGTCCGTTACCGAAGGAGTCTTAATTCCACAGGGTGGGAAAATGGGGAAACTTGGCCTGACTTGCAGCGTGGTGGGGAGATTCTTGTAATGGGGACTAACGGTCTCCCTTTTCTTGTTTTATACTTAGCCTTAAGCAGTCCTGTGTGCCTGTGTCTTGGAACTGAAAGTTTTATTTGCTGGTTCATGATATTCTGTAGTCTTAAGTATTATAAGATAAAACTTTCTCTTTATGTGTATAACATGTTTCTCAACTATTAACAGAGGAGACCTTGCCTATTTTGATGGACTTAGTGAGACTATCCTTGCTGTGGGGCTTGTGAAACCAAAAGCTGGTAAGAAATAAAACTACTAAGATTGTTAACGTTTGTATATACATAGACTTCAAATGTTTTAGGGCTGAATGATAACATTCTAAGTAATTAAATTTCCTATTAAAGTTTTGGTCTGAATTCTAATTATAAATGTAAAAAGTGATCAGAAATATTTAACAATTTCTCACTTTATGATATAAGTGAGTCTGCTTTAAAATTGTTAAACTATAATTCTTAAATGTTATCTGTTTTTTGTTAGTCTTTCTTGATTTACCTGAAGTTTTTTGCATTATACATTTTTCATTAATTACTGAATTTAATATGAAAACCATTTTTCTCTCTGCATTTTTGTAGTCTTGATAGCCCAAGGGTGTGAGAACAGAGTTCAGAATAAATCCTGAGAGAAGTCACAAGCATTGTTTACCTTAAAATTTCAACTTCATTACACTAGATCTTTTATCAGAGCTACTGATATGCAGAATTGATTGATTTAAATTTAATATACATCCCTTGAATGCAGCTTCCTACAGGAGCAAATAACAAATGAAATTTACTTGTTTACAAGGCCTAAGTAGGAATTTATAAGGTTACAGCCATTTTGAAATGATACTAATTCACATAAATATAAAGATGCAGTTTTATACACTGTGTGATTATATTGGAATGTTTTTCCTTTACGTAGAAATTTAAAGCAGTCTTTACCCTGATGTGTTTCTGTTTTATTTCTTAGTTTAAAAGTTTATTCATATAAAAGTCAACAGCTGTTCATGCCCTCTATTATAATAAATACAAATTGTCTAAAACAAATAGTAAAATATAGTTCTACTCTAATGTAAATTTCGGCGCAAAATTAAAATTATGGCATAATTCATGTCTTTGACTTGGCAGCAGAGATGTTGTCTTTGATAATCAAACAGTTCTGACTTTGCTGTCA
Source organism: Camelus ferus (assembly GCF_009834535.1). Lineage (NCBI taxonomy): Eukaryota > Metazoa > Chordata > Mammalia > Artiodactyla > Camelidae > Camelus > Camelus ferus. Next base: position 25,960,312 of record NC_045698.1, on the reverse strand, counting down.
GCAAGTACTGATAATTCTGACTCAAAAATATGTTAAAGTTACAAAGTCTTTATCCTACTTTTTGTCTTTTATGACAGACATTTTCCAGTTAAAGTCATCTTTTTAAGTCAGTTGCTTTTTGGCAAGAGTCTGCTCTATTGAAACTTCTATGTAAGCAAGAAGATTATGACTCCAGCTTTCAATTTTGTCATTGCTTGAGTAAAACAAAGGAATTCCTTAGAGTTTTCTAGCATTTGCACATTTTTGCCCATAGAGAAATTAATCACAAGGCTTAATTACATTCCTCAAGTTCAAAGAAGCATCTCTCATGTATTGAAAGATTAGATTTACATAGTTGTCCAGCCTTTATCTCCAAGGAGATAGCTTGGCTGAAAGAGCTTGTCGCTTTTGGGAGACTGCTCATTATAGAGATTATATGATTCTTAATCAAACAATTTACTTGATTTATGTGACCCAATAGAGATGCCACCTAAGTCAAATCATGTATAAACTCCTTCCTGCAAGTTATTTTTAGATTGATCTTTCCTTGTCTCTCCAAAAAGTGTACCTCCTGCCTTAAGTTTAGTCACCCACTTCTGGAAAACCAGTGTATTTCTCAGTGGAGGAGAAGAACTTTATATTTTCCTATTTCTGGACAAAGTCTTTTGAAAGGGCACCAGTTCATACTGTCATTGAAGTTGTTTTTGAGCTTGAATGTGTCACTGACCTCAGTTTTTGACGCCAAAGCATACCTTTATAAAATGCAGTAAGTTAGGACTCTGTTGAGTTTCTTCATCAAAGCAGCAAAAACAGGTGTTGCAAAGGATCATAAGTGCTCGTATTTGTCCACAGTTATTAAGATTTTTCTTTCAAAATTTTATTGAGCTGTGAAACTTTTCACCATTCCAAAGACCTAAGTAACTATGGCAGTTTCTAAAAGATAATTATATTCACTTCATAGTTAAGAAGTGAGAGTTGACTAAGGTGAGAAATGTCAGTCATTTGACCCTGTTGCATCCTGAAGGGAAGTGACTTTCAATTCTACCATCTCCTGTTTCAAAATAGTTGAATAAATTAGGAGAAGTTAGAGAAGATGGCATCATTTGACAAGGCACTGCTTTACTTACCTTTTTTTTTCAAACTCCAAGCCATAAACCAACTCCATTACCTGTAGAATTCCAACTTCACTAAGGTTTCTATAATCAAATATGACTTCTTGGCATAGCATTGTGACTGAATACTTTGAGATATGGCTTTTATTAAGGAAAATCTAAGTTTTCATAAATGTCAAGCTTTTAAAATCAGCTTCTGAAATATCAGGTATATTTTGAGGTCATTAAGTAGAAGGTCTGTGCCTTCAGCTTTATTGACTTGAACCTTGAAACACAAAATTGTGGTCTTTGTGCCCCTCAGTGTTCATCAGTGAAAGTGAAACCAAATGATAATAGGAGCTTTGTTGTATTAAGTGACATTTAACACCCAAATGTATACATATAAAGAAATATCTAGTATCATAATATAAGATATATTTCCTTCTATTTCTATCAGTGACACACTATTTTTGGATATCGTAACATGACAGTGAAATTATACATTACATCTCATGCCGCTCCATGCTCTTTAAAGTTAAACGATAACCTTAGCATGAGTTAACATTAAAAAATTTTATGCTTGGTTTAATGCCCCTTCTGAAACTATAAATTATGTGGCTTTTTTATAAACTCATTTGACATATAAACTCATTTCTATGTCTATGAATTTGACTATTCCAGGAACTTCATGCAAGTGGAATTATATAAAATATCTTCGTGTGACTGGCTTGTTTCGCTTAGTATCATGTCTTCACGTTTCATCCCTATCGTAGCATATGTCAGAATTTCCCTTTTTTTAAAAGGCCTTATAATATTCCACTGTGTGTACATACCACATTTTGTTTATCTATTCATCTATTGGACACTTGGATTGCTTCTACCTTTTGGGTATTGTGGATAATGCTATAACATGAATATACAAATAGAAATTTTTATATTTTAATAAACCTGAACTATTTTGTAGTGTAACACTGACTTTAAATGTTATTAAATACTGAAGTGTTTGTTTCTACGTTTTTCCCTACTATTTACTTATTTAAATGATTATAGGTAGTAATAATTTAACATCAAAATTAGCTAAATTAGTTTCAGACTTTTCATACGCTATTTAATCCATAGTTCATTTTAATGGTAACCATTTCTGTTAATGCTTAAATTCTGATGTTTTCCAGAAAATAGTCCCTAACCCATGTTTACTTTGTCTTAGGCATCTTTCAACCTCATGTACGACACCTTCTGGTTTTGGCAACCCCTGTAGATATAGTGATTCTTGGACTCAGCTATACTAATTTGCAAACAGGTAAAGCAACCCACATGTTGTATTTTTTTAAAAATGCTGTGTTGCTCAATTTAATATTATAATTAAAAACTAATCTTTTTCACTAACTTTCTGGGCTATTTGCTCATAGGAAAATAATGCTTCCCTATAAATTTGGTATCTTTAAGGTTAGTAACTCCACCAAAATTTATTTTGGATATATTTACCATATTAGTGTATAGTTCTTAAATGTCTAATATAAAGAAAGGGTAGTAGAAGAGAAATAGTTGCCACTAGTAATTTTTCAATAGTACCTTCAATTTCTTTGTTTTTAATTTTTTAATGGTCATTTTAACATATGGACCACTGAAATACATGTTATTCTTTACCCTAAAATAAGAAGCACTCAATTAATTTATTATAAGCACATTCAGTGGTTTCTTTTGCATTCTAGCAATGTTTTGGATAAAATAATGAATTTCAGGAATTCAAATTAATGGTTACTGTTACCACATCCTTAGGCTTTTTTCCAGAATTTAATACTTTGGGTTTTTTGTTTGATGTTTTACTATGTTATATATAGATTATGGAACATATATAATTACATGTGTTATATATTTTGTGTGTGTTATATATATACATACTGTGGATTCTACTTAACATGAATTATCAAATTGTTCATATCAGACTATAGTAATTTAAAAATATGTGTTGTACATACATTTTTTAAAATTGCTGGCATATTGCGAATTCAATAAGAGTATCAATTCTGAAAATAATGTAATGATTGTTTTAAAATTTTAAAAAGCTCATACAATGATTTCCTGTATTCTTTTTTAAAAAATTAGGTTCTGGAGTTCTCAATGACAGTATGTGTGGTGGAATGCAGTTGCTTCCAGATCCCCTATATTCTCTTCCTACTGATAATACTTACCTTTTAACAATAACTTCCACCGATAATGGCAGAATTTTCTTGGCTGGGAAGGATGGCTGTTTATATGAAGTAGCATACCAAGTAAGTCTGACATGTGTCAGCACCTTTTTTCCTCCCTCTTGACGGAGTAGGGATAGATAAAGTTTCATCTTTATTTTCTAATTATATAAGCACATTAATATATTCTTATGGGAAGTAGTCAGACATGCAGTTAAAGTTGTAGTCATTCATGACTATACCATACCTATGAATCCAATTCTCTCCTCAGCCATTATCTGTTATGTCCTTGTAGAATATGATACATGCATTGATAAATACCTATAAATACGTCTCTAGCTAAATATACATGTGTATTTATGTGTACATATACACGTGTACAAGTACATAGTGTACTTCTGCGTATGTATGTTTTTATGTGTGTTATTGCTTATGTTTTGTTTCATAATTGGTTTGTTCCATTTAACTATATCATTAAAGTCTTTCCCTCTCAGTATCTGGTAGATAGATACATGTTATGTTTTATGATTGCTGCACAGTTGTCCATAAAGTGAATGTACATGATTTGTTTAACTGTTCCTTTCTTGATGGACTTCTAGGTTTTTAGATTTTTCCTTTCACAATAAGAGTATAGTAAGTATACTTTTGCAGGCCTCCTTATGCATATGTGTAGATATTTTCTAGTGTAAAGACTTAAAATTCTAATGGTTGAGTTACAGTATACTCGTATTTTAAATTATATCTTATATTTTCATTTTGCCTTCTTAAGAGTTTTAGCCTCTTAGCAGGCATCTATGGTTGTATCTTTTCCTCCTCCCTCCTCATTCTAACACTGGTATTTTCAAACTTATTTTGACCAGTCAGATAGAGGAAAATTGCTTTTTTTATTGCTAGTTGCATAGTCACACAGCTAATTAGTGGCAGAGATAGGATTAGAACTGAGGTTAGCTTTTTTATGTTATATTGTGTCTCTTCTTTGCCCAATTTCTCTTGGTTTTGTTCACTGCAGAAGTTTTGTAACAGATTTAAGTATGCCAAAACTCAAACACTGAAGAGTGGACTTTAGATTATGATGGTGATGGCCAGTATTTTTTAAATTTCCTTTTATTTATTTATTTATTTTTTGGTGGGGGAGGTACTTAGGTTTACTTACTTATTTATTCTCAGAGGAGGTACTGGGGATTGACCCAGCACCTCATGCATGCTAAACATGCACTCTTACCACTTGAGCTATACCCTCCCCTACATTTCCTTTTAGCAATAGTAGGGAGAGATAAAAATATCTGTGTACTTATAAGCTATGTTTACTTTCCTTTCCTTTCAAACAGGAGTTTTTAAGATAATTAAAATGAGCCCACTAATGTAACAATTAGTTGCTGGAATAGTCGTAGCTGATTTCATTGAAAGCAGTCTCATTTGATTATAGTTAAGTACATTCTCTATTTTTAATTACAGGACTAAACTCAGTACTTCTCAGTACTTACTTTTGAGTTGTGTGTCTCACTTTATTTACAATTACTGGTATTTCACTAAGATTTGAGAATTTTTATAAACATGGGTATATAATAAGTGCTATGATGGAGTTACCTACATTTACAAGTCTTCTTTCTTTCAATTTTTTTCTCTTAAGGCAGAAGCAGGTTGGTTTAGCCAGAGATGTAGGAAAATAAACCACTCAAAGAGCTCACTTTCTTTCCTCGTTCCTTCATTACTGCAGTTCACGTTCTCAGAAGATGGTGAGTAGAGAAAAAATTGGACAAACAAAAATTTTAACAGATTGTTGACCTAACATTTTCTTTAGAAATTCTCATTCTTAATTGAAACGGTTTCTTACTAAATAACATTTGTCATACATTCATATAGTCTTTTAAAGGGAGAGGGGATGGTTAGACATAGAGACAATGAGTTTTATTCCCAAGTTCCTATAAATGTAGCATCATAGAACATGTGTTTAAAACAGCTGTATATGCTTAAACAAAAACATGTGTTTGTGTATATGAAAGGCATTTAATACATGTTTTGCCTTGTCTAGAAGAAATTCCCATCATAAAATGAATATATGTTGAGTTTTTAATAAACTGAGAGATTTAAGCAGGTAAAATAATTTTTAAATGCTCCAGGAAAACAAGATAAATGCACCTAAAAATGTTAATATGACTGAATTTTTTAAGTATTTTCTTTCACATAATGAATTATTAAACTAAACTGGAGGTTTCTTGAAGGGATGGACCAGGTATAATTGTTTTATGTGTTTCTAGCATATAGCAAGCATTCATTTAAAGTTTGTTGAATGAAGAAATAATTTGAAACTTATTTTTGGTTTGGAAACTTATTTTAAGTTTGGAAGCTTAAAATTCATGTAGAGTACAGAATAACCTATTGGTGATGCTCTTAACCTAGTCACAGTGTGTGATGTTTGCCTTTTTCACGTGTTGTCTGACCTAAATGTTTCTTGGCTTTGTCCTTGTACAACCTAAGGTTTATCTACAAAGCAAAAGGAAAGCCCTGAATGTAAACCACCAGGTTTAATTGTTGTAAGCTGCTAATGAGTTTGATTTGTTAATCTCTGGGGTTTTTGTTTGTTTGTTTTCTCTTACTTTTAGATCCTATTGTTCAAATTGCAATCGATAATTCAAGAAATATTTTGTATACAAGATCTGAGAAAGGAGTAATACAGGTAAGTATTATATTACACCACCATTTAAGAGGGGAAAAGCATCTCTGTTTTTAAGAAAGATTTAGTCACTCTTAGAATTTTCCTATGAACTGTTTTGTTTTTTAAAAGAATCCCAAACCACTTCTTAGAGTCACCTTTTATGAAACTACAGATCTCTGAGTGTTTCCATACCTGTATAAAGTACTAAAATTAAAGGATCCCTGAAAAGGAAAAGTTAATTTAATAACTATTTATTTGAAAGGTTATTTTATAAAATGTATATAGTTTGTAATCATGTTTAAGTAGGTGTAATTTTTTCATTCACAGGTGTATGATTTGGGCCATGATGGACAGGGAATGAATAGAGTTGCCTCAGTATCCCAGAATTCTATTGTCTCTGCTGCTGGAAACATTGCTAGGTAATATGTAATGTATTGTCAGACATTTCACTGCAGGCATAGTTACATTATTTACATGCAGTATACTAAAATTATTCCCTTCTCAGAATCTCTCTACAAGGTAAAGAATGTTGAGGGAGATGACAGCGTAGGTCATGCTTGAAATAGTTGCCAGAGATACTTCCTTTTAGTTTAGTCTTATGTTTGATGGTTTGAAACATAAGGCAGGATGTTTTATGGTGTAAAGTACAGCTTGACATATGTTTTCCCCTGGAGCTTTAAATTATACTTTAAGTGGTCTGTACTGGCATACAGATTTTGTAAGTAGGAAACCACAAGTCTCAAAATTTTCCCCATTCCACCCATTTAACATCATTGATCTAGTAATTCACACATTCCCATTTGGGGGTGCAAAATTTCACAGTTGTATTATCCTCACTGTATTCTTGAGGAGAGTGAAACTGAGGGATGTTATGATTTGCCTGAGATCAAACTCCTCAATAAATACTGGGACCCAACCTAGAAGCCAAGTCTTTGGATAAATACACTGCTATTGCATGTGCCACAACTGACTTAGCTACAGAAATTCTCTTCGTGTGACAGAGACCTTAGATTTACAGCTTCTGTTGTCTGTGTGCCTGGGTCACTGCTACAGTCAGATAGTCTTGTGAAAAGTCAGCATGTTTTCTTTGCTCTTCAACAACGAACTATAGAAATGATCCCTGAAAGTGTTGTCTTTGCTTTTCAGTGACAAAAAATTCTCAAAGCGGACAATTTAAAAGAGTTTATTTTTTCTTCTCTCAACTTTTTTTTGGAGAAATTGTTTCAAATCCACAGAAAAATGAAAAGAGTAGCATGATAAAGACTGATATACCCTTTATCGAAATTCACCAGTTGTTAGAATTTTGCCTTATTTGCTCAATCTTATGACCTGTTTGAAAGTAAGTTGTAGACATCGTGACTTTCACCCTCAAATCCTGCAGCTTCCGTCTCCTCAGTTCTTACATACAATACCACTACCACACCTAAAAAATGTTCATAATTTTATAGTGTTATCATAATTGTATAGTCCATATTAAAATTACTCAATAGTCCCCCAAGCCTTTTATAAGTGTTTTTCTTTACATTTTTCTCCAGGTCAGTCAGAGCTTATGAGCTGCACTGGTCTTTAGTCCCTTTAATCTAAAACAGACTTCTTCCTCCCTTTTCTTTTTCAGATATTTACATTTGGGAGAGGGGACAAGATAGTTATTTATAGAATATCCCAATTTCTGAATGTGTCTTTTTTTCTTGATGTGTAGATTCAGGGTAGTATTGTTTTTAGCCAATACTGAGATGATGTGAACTTTTACAGCATTACATCGGGAGGAACATAATACAAGTTCTCCTATAATGAACACTTGATTGAGATGATATTCACTAGATCTCCATTATGAATGCTCACCCCCCCCCTTTATTTTATTATATTTTTATTGAGGTATAGTTGATTTACAGTGTTGTTTCCCCCTTTTTAATTACTGGTAATCTTTACAGTGATATTTTGATGCTCTAAAACACCTTGTTCCCCGTTAACTACTCAGTGAATCCAGCCTTCTTTTATGGTCTTTAAAAAAAAGGGGGTTCCTTTTAACAATAATAATGTAAATGACACACATTCGAAGGGTTTTGCCAGTTCTTGCTGCTGTTACATTACTTTCCTAAGAAGTTAGTCTTAAACTATTTTAGCATATTTAAACATGTAAAAAATGCTAGTGGAATATATTCCTTATAATTTAGTAGACACATTTAAAAAATAAACTTTAGTTTTTCTTTCTTCTAGGACCATAGATCGTTCTGTTTTTAAACCAATTGTTCAAATAGCAGTGATTGAAAACTCCGAATCACTGGACTGTCAGTTATTGGCTGTCACACATGCAGGTACGTTATTGTGTTTATACATGTGCTATTACTGTGGTAACTTGATAATCTTTAGGCTTAGAAATTTATGATTAGAAGTATGTTTTTACTTCTGTATCAGTTATAAAACCATATTAATAATGCATAAAATTAGGGATTTTAAAAATCAGAAGATTCGTCTGGCTATGTCTCCTCATTTTATAGATGTGAAAGCAAGCCTGAAAGATAACATTTAGTGACAGAGCTTGAATTAGAATGCAGGTTCCCTTGTCTCACAGTTGTAGGTTCTTTCTACTGAAATGTGTTGATTTACCTGTCAATTCCAAGTGATGTCTTAGGAATCACTTCAGCTGGTAGTACACATAGTGATTTAAGATCAGTCAGGAAAGTGATATATGGCATTAACTATGATTCTTTGTGGAATTGTTTCAATAACAGATGTACCTCCCATCTTTTAGTTCCTGTTAATGATGGATAATTTTACCCTATCCCCAGGTGTAAGGCTGTATTTCAGCACTTGTCCGTTCAGACAGCCATTAGCACGACCTAATACGTTGACACTGGTCCACATCCGCTTACCTCCTGGATTCTCAGCATCTTCAACAGTGGAAAAGCCTTCAAAAGTACATAAAGCTCTTTATAGTAAAGGTAAATTCTGAAATACTATCAGATTTAATATTAAACTCTTAAAATTATTAAAACTAGAATGCATTTTGAGGCATTTGAAAATAAAGAAGGGGGAGGGTATAGCTTAGTGGTAGAGTAAGTGCTTAGCATGCATGAGGTCCTGGGTTCAATCCCCAGTACCTCTGTTACAATAAAAACAAATAATTAAATAAACCTAATTACCTCCCCTCCGTAAAAAAAAAAAAAAAGGTGATTTAGATCTATGTAGTCACTTATTCTCCCATATAGTATAATAAAAGAAAATAATGAGATTTCCAGTGCAGTTCCGAATGTTTTAGTTTTTTATCCAGAAACTCCTTTTATACATTAACTTATATATCAGAAATTTTCATGGGTATGTATATAAAAACTATAGTTTCTGAATTGTTTTCTCTTACTAGCCTTGTATATGAACTCACTGGCCAAAATCAGTGTTACATCCACTATAACAGACTCTGAACTTTTGTTCCTTCGGAATAATTAGAAAAACCTGAATGACTTTTCTCCTGCCCTGCCTGCTGTGTCAGTGTCTTTATGGATGTGAAATGTTTTGCATGCAACAATATGAAATCTTGATGACAAACTCTTGGAGTCATAATTAAGTTTAAAAAATGAAATTTTCCTTAGACATCAAAGCTATAAAAATCTGTTCCCCAATATGAGAAAGCATTGGTGAAACGTTTGTTTTGATTTCCTTGTTGTTCTAAAGCCTTTTCTCTGTTTATTCTACTGTGTCTTCTAATATTATTTTTCAACATGCAAATGATGCTTTCCTTTATAAATGGAATTGTTTTCAAATGCATTGTATCATGCACCTTCACAGCACTTTTAATAACAGCTTTAATTGAAATATAATTTACATATTATAAAATTTAGCCTTTTATACTAAAGTATACAATCCATTAGTGTTTAATGATGGTTGTACAACTCTGTGAATCAACTGTTGTCTAACTCCAGAGCATTTTCATTACCCCAGAAAGAAACCATGGACCCATTAGCGGTCATTCCCTATTTCCCCCTTCTTCCAGCCTTGAGAAATCACTGGTCTACTTTCTGTCTCTATGGAATTATCTGCTCTGGACATTTCATTTAAATGCAGTCGGACAATATAAGACTGGCTTCTTTTACTTAGCACAGTGCTTTCAAGGGTTAGCCACAGTGTAACAAGTTTATTTCTTTTTATGGCTGAATAATATTTTCATTTTGTGAATGTGCCACATTGTATTTATCATTTGGTGGGCATGTGGGTTGTTTGTATTTTTTGGCTATTATGAATAATGTTGTGAACATTCATGTACAGGTTTTTGTGTTTTCATTTCTTTTGGCTATATACCTAGGAATGGAATTGCTGGATCATATGGTAACTCTGTGCTTACCCTTTGAAGAATTGCGAGACTTTCCCAAAGTGACTCTACTATTTTACAGTTCTCACCAGTAGTATATCAAAGTTGCATTTTCATTTCATTCTTCCCAACACTTGTTTTCTGTCTTAATACTATGCCCACCCTAGTGGGTGTGAAATGGTATCTGATTGTGACTTTGATTTGCATTTGCCTGAAAGCTACTGTTGTTGAGTATCTTTTCTCATGCTTATTTGTCATTGTACATCTTCTTTGGAGAAGTAACTATTCAGATCCTTAACCCTTTTTGGAATCAAATTATTTGTCTTTTTTATTATTGATTTGTAAGGGTTGTTTGTATATTCTAGGCACAGTCTTTTATTGGGTATATGATTTGCAAATATTTTCTGCCATTCAGTAGGTTATCTTTTCACTTTCACAAAAATTAGTTTTGATGAAGTCCAATTTATCTATTTTTAATTCTGTTGTTATAATTTGGGTTCATTTCTAAGAAGCCATTCCCTAACCCAAGGTCACAAAAATTTACTTCTATGTTTTCCCGTGTGAGTTTCGTAGTTTTCACTCTTAGATTTAGGTCTCTGATCCATTTTGAGTTCATTTTTCTACATCATGTGAAAGTATGTCTGACTTTATTTATTTACTTACTTGTGATTATCCAGTTGTCCCAGCACCATTTGTTGAAAAGACTTATTCTTTCCCTATTATCTTAGTACCTTTGTCTCAGATGAGTTGCCCATATATACATGGGTTCTGGACTCTCAGTTCTATTACACTGGTCTATATGTCTGTTTTTATGCCAGTAACCCAGAATATTTATTACTGTTGCTTTGTCATAAGTTTTGAAATTCCAGCTTCAGTCTTTTTTCTTTTTCAAGATTGCTTTGACTGTTCTGGATCTCTTTAATTTTTGTATGAATTTTAGGTCAGCTTGTCAATTTCTGCAAAAAAGGGCAGGTGGGATTTTGATAGTTGAATATGTAGATCAATTTGAGGAGTATTGCCATCTTAACAATATTAAGTCTTCAAATCCATGAAAATGGGACATCTATTATACCTCCTTTAGTTTCTTACAGTAACACATGAGAAACTGTACAAGTTTTTCACTTTTCTTAAATATATTTCTAAGTATTATTTTTGATGCTGTTGTAAATAGAATTAAGTTTTAAAGCTAGAAATCTGTTGAGGAAAAGTACTATGGTTTCAGTTATGTGTATGATGCAATCAATTTTAAGTTTTTCCAAAAGACTTCCATATGCTAAATTTTAAGAAACACTTTTTGCCGCTTTGCTTGATATAAACTATTCTCAATTTCTTACAAGCTAGTTATATAATTTAATAATTAATCATTGTCCCATCACCTATAGTCATCTGATGGACTCAAGATTCATATCACTAAAGTCAATATAAAGGGAGTAAATTAGTGGGAGGAGCTGGAATTGAGTACAGGAGAGTATATTTTAAAATCAGACTGTAATATTAGCTAGTATTTCTTAGGTAATATTTTAGAGTACATTTATCTCTGCCATTCCACTAGTAACTTTATTATTTTTATTGATGCTGTGTTTGAATTAACCAGTACATTAACTCTATTACACTGAATATTAGATATGATTGATTGTAAGTCACAATTTTTTATGTATTAAATACTTTTTAATATAATAATTAACCTGATAAACACATTGATTAGAAATATATCCTAACTTTATAAATGTTAAAATGTGAAAAAAATTGTGTTTACCTGAAAGAAATACAGTATAAGTTCCAGAACACTTAATGATTCTATCCCGCTAATAATTATATGTTCTTTTAGGGGATTTATTTTTATTTATTTTACAACTTGTTTATAAAGATCAATGCCATTTACTTATGTACCCATATTAATGTCACTAATATGATTGTTAAGATGTGTATTATGTGACATCATATAACTAGATTTTGCGTATTAAACTTAGGTATTCTACTGATGGCAGCCTCAGAAAATGAAGATAATGACATCTTATGGTGTGTCAATCATGATACATTTCCTTTCCAGAAGCCAATGATGGAAACCCAGGTAAATTATCGTAAAAGATTATAAACAAAAATGTTAATATAATTTTAAGTGAAGAATAAAAGTGTAAGAAACTTTATTTTCTGATTTATTACTGTTTGCTTCTAATAATCTTACATGGTTAGAAGTCATACTGAAAAGTATGTTCTGTTAATTCTTTGTTTTTCCTCTGTGAGTTTAGAAGTCATTATAGTATTCATTTAAAAAATCTTTAAAGAAAACATTGGAATCCTTTTAGAATGTTTTTCATACCCTAGAGAGGGGGTTTTATCCAATTTGATCAACAGCCTCTAGGGCAGGCAGCATGAGCTATACTAGGGCCTCAAGGAGGACAGATGGGAGTGGAGTAGGGGACATCAAGGGGAGTATGTAGGGATGACCTCCTCTCAGCTCCTCCTGGACTGGAGGCCTCTCCTGGCCGGATGCCACACCTAAGCCACCCCTCCCAGCTCCCAGTCCCCAGGGTACCAATGTATGTTGCTTGGGCATTAGATTGTATTAGAGAATTATTAATGTTCTTAAATGTTACAGTAGTATCAGGGTTATATGAGAACATCCTTATTTTAGGAGATGCATGCAGAAGTATTTAGTGGTGAAGTATGATATCCATAATGTTCAAATGGTTCAATAAAAGAAAAAATACATATAGAAAGAACGAAGAAAGCTAATACGGCAAAATGCTGTCAATTGTTGAATCTAGATATTGGGTATATGGACATTTACTGTACTTTCAGTATTTTTTGGATGTTTAAAATTTTTCATAATAGAATATTTTAGATTTTAGACACTTTTTTTTCTGAGAGTATATTAGCTTAGAAAATAAATATAACTTTAGAAGGGAACAAAAACTACATGTCAGCTGTTTAAGCACTGAATGTACCAATATAGATCAGTATATCCTGGGAAGATGGTAGAAGGTATACAATTGGCTGTTGAAAGAGTTGTAATTTTAGTAAACACTGTTTATAGAAAATTTTACCTTTGCCTTCTAGAATGAAAAATTATTTACTATCATAGAAGATGACTGATTAGAAGAATAGGTATTAGAAAATTAAATACAGACTTTTGACAATATTCATGCTAATGTATTACTAATCTATTAAATCCTACATTTATTTAGAGATTATATTTTTTAGAAGATTTTGCTTTGTATAACTTTAATAATATGTATAAAAATTTTATTTCTTCTGCATAGATGACTACTCGTGTCGATGGTCATTCCTGGGCTCTTTCTGCAATAGATGACTTGAAAGTAGATAAGATAATCACACCCTTAAACAAGGATCATATTCCAATAACAGACTCACCAGTTGTTGTACAGCAGCACATGTTGCCTCCAAAGAAGTTTGTTCTCCTCTCAGCGCAAGTATGTACATATTCTGTTAAGATGGAGACAAAAAGAAGAGAAGCAGTATTTAATGTTTTTGTCAAAGTATCCTGCAATAGTTGCTTAATAGAGTCATTTAGGTGCTTACTGATGTTTACTCTTAAAATATTCTTAAGGAATAGTTTGTAAATATCAAAATCGCAACAAAAAGAACTTGCTCTTTATAATGTGTTACACTTTTCTAAAGTAGCACTTCTATCACCATGTTTCAGCAGAATAAAATGAATAAGCTATATTTATATCTTACAGGATAGTCCTCTCTTGTTTCAAAAATATACTTTTTTTAATATTTATTTTTTGAGTAGTAATGCATTGACAAAAGTCAAAAGGTAAACAGGAGTACACACAATAAAACCTCCCTTCTGGTTCGGATCCCTTCCCTACAGACACCCATGGCATCTGTGTCTTGCCAAAGGTATGTTGTGGATATACAAACAATACAAATTTATCTATAAACAGATGATAGCATATTATATGCACCCTTTTATACCTTGCTTTTAATGTTTCAAAGATACATTTTAGACATCTTTCCATGTTAATATATAAAGAACTTTCTCATTCTATTTTACATTTGAAAGGCATTCCTATATATGGATGTACCATTTTTAACTAGGCCCTTATTAACAGGTCATCTTTTTGCTGTCAAAATAATGCTACAACCTCGTTCGTGCCTATATCATTTTTTATGTGTGTGAGTAAAGCTATACAATTGTATCTGCTGGGTCAAAGAGTATGTGCATTTCTCAGTTTGACAGATGTTGTCAGTTTCCCTTTCTTTATACACACATTCACTATCGGTGAATGTTGAGTGCTTGTTTCCTTACATCCTGTACGATATGCTATCTTATTAAGAGTGAGGTTGACTATCTTTTCTAGTGTTCATTTTTCTGTAAATTATCTGTTCCTCTTCTGTACCTGCTTTTCTATTGAGTTGTCTTTTTTTTATTTATAAAATCTCTTTATATATCAAGGAAACTAACTTTGTGATTTAGTCTCAAATATCTTTCCTGGTTTGTCATTTGATTTTGTTTATTGAGATTTTTTTTCTCCATGCAGATAAGTTTATAAGTAGTTGAAATATTCAGTTAGTATTTGGGATTTCTGTTAAAGTAAAAAAAAAAACTTTCCTCCCTGTGAGGTTCATTATAAAATAAGTAAAATAATAATGATAGTTTCTTTCAGTACTCTTATAGTGTTCTTTTGTCCTTTAAGTATTTGATCTATTCAGAATTTATCCTGGTATAGATATGAGTATGATCCAGTTTTATTTTTTCCAGAGAGGACATACTTGTGCCAACATGACTAATGGATAATCTAACTTTGATCTTCTGGTTTGAGGGGCAACTTTTATCATATATTAAATTCTACTTGAGCGTATGTCAGAACTTTCTGTTCTATTCTGCTAATCTGACTCTTTATTCATGTGCTGTTACCGTGCATAAGATAAAGGTTTATAATATGTTTTGTGTCTAACAGAGCCAGCACCCTTTTGCTTTCCTTTTTATGGGGTAAGGGCACTGTTTGTTTTTGTTTTTTTTTTTTTAATTAAGTTTTCTGTTTGGATCTATAGATCTAGTATAGGTTGGAAGTTGAAATATAGATGATCTTTTTGACCAGTTTACTTTGTACTTTTGAAGTTATTTTTTGTTTCATTGATTTTATTGAGTTAGTAAGGTCAGTTGCTACTAGCCATCTTGGTAAATCTATTACTCATTTTCTTTCTTTTTTAACTCCTTAGGGGAGTCTTATGTTTCATAAACTTAGACCTGTAGATCAACTGAGGCATCTACTTGTGAGTAACGTGGGTGGAGATGGAGAAGAGATTGAAAGATTCTTTAAATTACATCAGGTAATTATTTGTACTTTTTTGTTTCACGTGGTAATGTTTTACACAGTGGGAATGATAGCCACATTTTATGTAAGTTAGAACCAAAATACTGTCATTAATACCAGTCTTCCTGTCTTTGCCTTAATCACTATGTGAGTGCTGATATTTAGGAGTGAGATTGATATGCTATAAAGTTTATGATAAATGCTCAGATTTTTTGTTCTGTTGATAAATTCTTATCATTAAAGCGTACCAGTAAGAGTGGGACGTTCAAATTATGACAAATATAATTTTACTAATAAAACATTTATAGACATAACTTTTTAATTAAAACCCTTTTTGTGACACTTAATGACATGAGGAAAAAACTTGAGGCACTAGTAATGGGATATTAGTATTTTAAAGCCATAATTAGAAATGGTGAGGTAAAACTGGGATTGCTTAGTTTAAAAACAAGAATATCAGATCAAAGTTAAATATACACACTCTGGATTCATACCAGCAGCTCTACTATCAGAGCAGATTACTTGAATTCTCTGGGCTTCCATTTCCTCATATGTAAAATAGGCACTAAATTATAGTATGCGGCATGAGGATTAATATGTGCTAAACTGTTAAAATAGTGCTTGGCATATGTCAAGTACTTAATAAATGTTAGCTATTGTTATTTCCTAAAAGGTTAAAACACCATGAGAAAAAAATTGGAAAATAAACCAGAAACTAAAATAGAATCTAGACAAAAAGAAAGCATCCTTTAATAATAATGCTTGTGGTAAACTTTAAAACCAATAGTTTTTACTTTTCCTTTTTCATACCAGCTGATTTCATTCATTCAACAAATATTTATCAAGGACCTGCTCTGTGCCAGGCACATATTTAAACACGGGATAGAGAAGTAAACAAAACTTCTTTTGAAATGTTGATGTTTAACATAAGGGAAGATGCTCTTTTTTTAATAGGAAGACCAGGCTTGTGCAACTTGCCTTATTCTTGCTTGTTCCACTGCTGCCTGTGACAGAGAAGTATCTGCTTGGGCTACTCGGGCTTTCTTCAGGTATTTGACACTATTCTATTGTTCTTGGCCACTTCTTAATGGTTGCATTGGCCAGTGTGATTGTTTAAGTGAGTGCACGACAGTTGAGTAAAGTTAGTGAAATTTATTTGCAAAAAGATGAAATCTGGAAAGATGACAATAGTACTGGGAGCAGCTGGGTTAGCATAATTTATGCATTGTTACCCTTTGTCTGAATTCTCTCCTGCAAGTTCTGTCTAGTCTTCTTTCTACCTCAGTTACTATCTCATCTATCTTTTCTACTTCCTCAAACACTATACCATTTCTGCTTTTTGTGTATCATTTACATTGAGAGATTCTAAATCATTTTAAGAAAACTTGATATCAGAGAGATTTTTATCTGGAAAATATTGAGCTAAGAATAAGAATTTAAAATGCAATTTTGTTTAAAAGAATTTTTAAGTAGTCTAACCATAATCTGGTGTGAAAATTACCCTATTCTTAATGAGTATAGTGCCCTAACTATACTTACTCATTAAGTAAGTTCTATGCACTGCAGACCCTTTTTTAGAAATTGCCAGAGTCCCTTATCGTTCTTCTTGGTAGCAGTTTCAAGTCAACATTTACTAAATAAGTATTTTACTATGTATCTACACAGTATTTCACAGTCAACTTAATGCATTAAAGTCTCCAATGTTTAAAGCATTTATTTTGAAACTAAGCAGGACTTGGAACAGCTTCAGCTCTTAAGATGGATAGTTTCATTGAATAAACTCAGCCCCTGTTGTTATAAAAATAGGTACGGTGGTGAAGCGCAGATGAGATTTCCAACCACTCTCCCCACTCCCAGTAATGTTGGTCCCATCCTGGGGTCTCCTGTCTACGCTAGTGAGTATGAAACATTGAAATGGAACTGTTTCTAATAGAGCTTGAATTTTATAAGCTCTGTAGCATATTTTAATGGATAAAATTTTTCTCTTTTTTTTTTATTTTGCTGCTACTGTATTATTAGTGAACAATTCTATAGATGTCCGGCTCTTATTTAAAGTGATGATATATTAATATTGAATCCTTAATGTATACTAGGAAACAAAATACCAATAGTATTTACAGAACTCATTTCTTTTTATTCAAAAGGAAGGAGTTGAATGATTTAATGAAAAATTCCTACCTAAATGTTTTCCAAAGTGGGGATTATTAGAAAGTTACTGAGAAATGAGACGAGTCCTTAATTCTTGAATGCCACTCTTCAGTCTTATGCATAGAAATAGTTTCTAATCTTGATCTGATTCAAAATATTGGGAGATAATTTCATAAATCTGTATATTCTTCTTTCCTTTTTAGGTTCTCCTGTTCCTAGTGGTAGTCCGTATCCAAATCCATCCTTTTTGGGAACACCATCTCAAGGTGCCTCTTTTGTTTTAGGTTGCTACTACTTTTCTTTTTGAGGAGCTAACATTGTGAATTGTTATTCTTGATGCTTAGAGTGAAAAAGATTAACTTGACCTAGTCCCCTAAAAATAATGTAATTTAATAGAAGTGGCTTCCAAGCAAGTGTTGGCATTTGATCACAAATACCTTTACTTGGGAACTCTTTAATAGTGTGCTTGGAAAGCCCCCCTTTTGGGTACCAGGATTTAATTACCAGTCTTGACCTGTATAATTAGTGCTATGTCACACCCAGTGTTAAGGTGCAATGATTGCAAGCTTTCTTACATCCTACATTGCCTACACTTGAAAGCCCATCCAGGAGTTCCCATCTGAGTCTCAGTCTCTTATCAAGGAAAACCAAATTAAATAACTATATACTCCAGTATTTTTGTGAATGTTCTTACCTATGGGTCTAGATACTGTTGACTTTGGTTATTGAGACTTCTAAATGTTAAAGGTTAAATTTTGAGATTTGTTTTCCTTATGTGTGTACAAGGTGTTCATCCTCCTACCATATCAACCCCAGTGAGTGCTGTGGGAAACTTAGCAACTCAGGCCCCAGGTATCAGTTGTATGGCTGTACCAGAGATTGTGTACTCTGGAAAACACAATGGTATCTGCATTTATTTTTCTCGAATCATGGGGTAAGTTTTTCAAAGAATAATTAACTGTTGCTCACTGTAATCTGTTTTGTGTAACTGAACATTTTTAGCTTTAAATTTCTAACATCATTCATTGTTGTTAAATTTTACTTACAATTTTTAGCTCACTTGTCCATTAATATAATTGTTTTCTCTCATTCAGCCTTTTTATTATCTAATCATTAATATTTGTTACTGTGTTTTATATGTGTGTATACATATATACACCTTCAAAATATATTTACGTATATTAATATATAGTGTAACATGTGTCTGCAAGTCTGTTAGGCAGTTCTGGTCTTAGCTAGGCTCACAATGCAAATGAAATCAGCACTGAGGTTGAAGAGAGTTCTGTCACCCATGGCTGGACTCACACGTGTTTAGAGTTATATTTGTCTGCTGGTTTAGAATGGCCTCAGCTGGGACAGCTAGATCTCCACGTGGTCTCTCGTCCTCCAGCAGGCTAGCCAAGGATCATCCACGTCATGGTGGCAAGGTTCTGTGAGAGGAGAAACTTGCAAAGCCTCCTGATACCTAGGCTCTAGATTGGCCTACTGTCATTTCCACCTCATTTACTTGGCAAGTGGACATCTCCAAGCCAGTCCAGATTCAAAAAGTGGGAAACATTCCTCGTTATAAGAGAGGTATCAAAGTCAGTTGTAAAGGGCATAGGTGTAGGGAGGGATAAAGAATTACAGGTATTTTTGCATCTACCATCTACTTAATTATCATGTCTGGTGTATCTTTTTATTAGATTTGAGATGTATGCTTTCATTTGAATCGTTTGCTTAAAAATGTGAAACATTGCATAACCCATTTTATAAGCTTCCATATTTACAATTCATTACCCAGAGTCTCTATTTTTCTTTAGCAGTGTTTTGTTATGTGAAATAACTTAGATGTATCAGATCTGGAAATTTTCCTGCCTTTTGTTCTTTCAGATAACTTAGTAAATGAAATCATTGCTACCCTTTAAAAACTGAACAAACACATAAGAGGGAAGGTACAATATATTGTGATTGTTTTTATTGATCTAAGCACAATCATTAAAATATTTTTTTGTTCCAGAAACATCTGGGATGCTAGTTTAGTTGTGGAGAGAGTATTCAAGAGTGGCAGCAGAGAGATCACTGCAGTAAGTGTGTTGTATAATAGTATTCTGTTATCTGTACGTAACCATTTTATGTTATTAATGGGTAAGTAGATTGTTTCACGTTTCTTGATGTTATAAACAAGATGCAATGAGCATTCTTTTATATACATGTTTGTGTACTTGTCCAATGAATTGTCTACCTCCTGAGTTAAGTCTCAGCTGTGTCACTTACTAATTGATGAGTACATTTCTTGACACTTCAGAGCCTGATATCTCACAGTCAACTGAGAATATATCTCCCTCATAAGGTTGTTGTGAGGGCTGAATAGAGTCAGTCCTAATACTTAATATTGCTCAAAGTTACTATTTAATATTTTGCTCATATGCCTCAAAACTCCATGGTCTTGGCACTAATTTCCATGCATTGGCATACTTTCCAGAGTATGTTAACAAACATAGAAATTTGTATTATCATAAGTTGAGGAAGTAAGATTTTTTTTTTTTAATATGAATTATGTAGGAAATTTATTTTAAGCTTTTTTGCTTTTTAACTGATATTCCTTTAAAGTTCACATTTCTAAGAATAAGAACATATTTACTTAACATAGTATATAATTCCATTTATGTGAATTTCAAGAACAGATGAAATTAATTCTATAGTCTGTGATGTAAGGAAAGTGGTTGGTTCCCGAGGAGGTCAAATGACTAATGACTGGAAAGGGGCAATAGAGAACTTTCTTGGGTGTTGGAAATATTGTATATTGTGGTCTGGGTGGTGACTATATTAAAATATAAAAAGTTATCAAGGTATTCATTTAGGATTTGAGTATTGTAGTGTCTGTAAATTACACCTCAATAAAACCAGAGCAGGAGGAGAGGAATGTGGTTATCTAGCCCTTTATTCTGGTCACCAAGTGTTAATTGATATAAGAAATAACTTTTATTGTTTATGAAGATAGGGTACCTCAAAATTAAAACTTTATGTTCTGTTATTTTAAATGTACAGAGCATATGCTTTTTTATAGTTTTTTTTCAGAGTTTTTAATTTTTAAAATACTTCCTTCCTTTCAGATTGAAAGTAGTGTTCCCTCCCAGCTGCTGGAGTCAGTGCTACAAGAACTAAAAGGTTTGCAAGAATTTCTAGACAGAAACTCCCAATTTGCAGGAGGACCTTTAGGAAATCCAAAGTAAGAATAAATAGGATGTATTTACTCTTTTTTTTTTCTGAGATCTAATTCACGTATTATAAAATTTATTCTTTTAAAATGTTTCGTGGTTTTTAGTATATTTATGAAGTTATACAGTCATCACCACTAATTCCAGAACATTTGCATCACACCAGAAAGAAACCCTGTACCCATTAGCAGTCACTCCCTGTCTTAATCCAAGCTGCAGTAACAAAAATACCATAGACTAAGTGAAGTGCTTAGACAACAAACATTTATTTTTCATAGTTCTGAAGGCTGGAAGTGAGATAGGGTGCCAGCACGGTCAAGTTCTGGTGAGAACCTTCATAATTTACAGGCAGCTGATTTCTTTCTTTGTCCTTACATGGCAGAGACAAAACCAGACAGCAGGTTCTCTGGTTTCTTCTTATAAGTGTAGTAATCCCATCATGGGGCTCCATGCTCATGACCTCACCTAAACCTAGTTATCTCCCAAAGGTCCCACCTGCAAACACCATCACTTTGGGGATGAGAGCATCACCATATGAATTTGGTAATGGGGCACAAACATTCAGTCCATAGCACTTCCCAGTTGCCCTTCCCCTAGTCCCTGGCAAACACTAATCTATTCTTTCTCTCCATGGACCTGCCGTATATTGGCTCTTCTATACAAATAGAAATATGCAATAGGTGGCCTTTTGTTTCTGGCTTCTTTCTCTTAGCATAATATTGTCAAGGTTCACATAATATAGTATGTATCAGTACTTTGATTTCATTTTTTGTTTCATCATTTGATGCACAATTGGGTTGTTTCAGCTTTTTGGCTATTACGAATAATGCTAATATTAACATTCCTATAAAAGTTTTTGTGTCGACACTTATTTAGAATGAACTTTTTTTTTTATTATAAAAGTAATATGGACTTGTAGGGGAAGATATAGCTCAGTGATAGAGTATGTGCTTAGCATGCACAAGGTCCTGGGTTCAATCCCCAGCACCTCTCTTAAAAATAAATAAACCTAGTTAAAAAATTAAATCCAATTACCACTTACCCCCCCAAAAAAAGTTATATGGACTTATAGTAACTTATATTACTTTCCTGATGGATTAATTTGAAGTATGACAGTATAAACTTCTAAAGCATAAATGAATATTTGTTTTTAATACAAATTTTAAAGGTTTCACTCCATTTAAAGTTATTGCAAAATATTGACTATATTCCCCTTGTACAGTACATCCTTGTAGCCCATCTTACACCTGGTAGTTTGTCCCTCCCACTCCCTCACCCCATATTGCCCCTCCCCACCGGTAACCATTAGTTTGTTCTCTATATGTGTAAGTCTGCTTCTTTTTTGTTATATTCACTACTTTGTTGTATTTTTAGACCCCACATATAAGTGATATCATACAGTATTTGTCTTTCTTTGACTTATCTCACTTAGCATAGTGCCCTCCAAAGTCCATCCATGTTGATGCAAATGGCAAAATTTCGTTCTTTTTCATGGCTGAGTAGTACTCCATTGCATTTATATGCCATATCTTCTTTATCCTTTCAGATGTTGATGGACACTTAGGTTGCTTCCATATCTTGGTAATTGTAAATAATGCTGCTAGGAACATTGGGATGCATGTATCTTTTCAAATTAGTGTTTTGGGTTTCTTTTGGATCTATACCCAGGAGTGGAATTGCAGGGTCACATGGTAATTCTATTTAAGTTTTTTGAGAAACCTCCATACTGTTTTCTACAGTGACTGCACCAATTTACATTCCCACTAACAGTGTATAAGATTCCTTTTTCTCCACATCCTCACCAGTATTTGTTATTTGTGTTCTTTTTGAGGATAGCCATTATAACAGGTGTGAAGTGATATCTCATTGTGGTTTTGATTTACATTTCCCTGATGATTAGCAGTGTTGAGCATCTTTTCATATGCCCGTTGGCCATCTGCATTTCCTCTTAGGGAAAAATGTCTGTTCCATTTTTCTCCCCATTTTTAATCTGGTTGTTCGGTGTTTTTATGTTGAGCTGTATAAGCTGTTCATATATACTAAATGTTAATCCCTTATCAGTTTTATCATTTGCAAATATTTTCTCCCATTCAGTAAAGCGTCTTTTCATTTTGTTGATGCTTTCCTTTGCTGTGCAAAAGCTTTTACATTTAATTAGGTCTCATTTGTTTGTTTTTGCTTTTATTTCCTTTAGGAGACAGATCCTAAAAAATATTGCTGCAATTTATGTCAAGAAGTGTTCTGCCTATGTTTTTCTCTAGGAGTTTTATAGTATCTGGTCTTACATTTAGGTGTTTTTAGTCCATTTTGAGTTTATTTTTGTATATGGTGTTAGAGAACATTCTGATTTTATTCTTTTACATGTAGCTATCCAGTTTCCCAGCACCACTAATTGAAGAGACTGTCTTTTGTATTGTCATTGTATATTTTTGCCTCCTTTGTGGTAGATTAATAGACCATAAGTGCGCAGGTTTATTTTAGGGCTCTCTATCCTGTAGCATTGATCTATGTGTCTGTTTCTGTGCCAGTACCATATTGTTTTGGTTACTGTAGCTTTGTAGTATAATGTGAAGTGAGGGTATGTGATTCCTCCTGTTTTGTTTAAAGATTGTTTTGGCTGTTTGGAGTCTTTCTGTGTTGCCATACACATTTAAAGTATTCTAGTTCTGTAAAAAAATGCCATTGGTATTTTGATAGGGTTTGCATTGAATCTGTAGATTTCCTTGTGTATTATCATTGAATATACATTTTCTTAAAAGTAAAAATAGTATCTAAGTAGGCATACTTTGGTGAAATATTGTTTATATTCAGTACATCCTTTAGAACATTCCAAATCAATGGAATAAACTGTATTGGCTACATGTTATTCCATTATTTTTATGCAAGCAATTAGTGATATAACTCTATTCATAATTAAGTTGTTCTGTTTCTTGATGTTATAAACATCAAGGTGGGCATCCTAATCTTATTCTTGACTTTAATAGGAAAGTGTGTAGTTTTTTCCGTAAGAGGGAGAAGTTTAATGCCTAGATATAGTTTATCATGCTAAGAAACTATCCATTTCTGTTTTATTGACTATTTCTATAAAGTGAATATTGAAGTATGTCAGAGATGATCATATTATTTTTTTCCTTACCTTTATTAACGGAATTATATTAACAGATTGCCTAATTTCAACCAACCCTTGCAACATTAGTTTCACTGAGTATGGGAATTTTTAAATAGTTTTTTGAGATACAGTGTACATACCATAAAATTCATTTATTCAGTGTTTTCTCCCAGTTTTCACTCCCTTGTTGTCATATAGCTTTGCAGAAATGGTGGTGCCTTTGGGGAAAAGCATCAAGAGTAATAACTGCTTCCCTCCAAACTTTTCAGACCATAGGGCCCCCTTCTCTCAGTTCCTCTGCTCCAGTGTTTCTCAACCTTCTCACTGCAGACATTGTAGACTGGGTAATTCTTTGTTGTGGGGGCTGTCATGTGCATTGTAGGATGTTTGGGACCATCCTTGGCTTCTGCCTACCGGTTACCAATAGTTCTCTCCAATTATGACCATCAAAATGTTACCAGACTTTACTGAATGTTCCCTGGGAGTTTTACTCATCACACTGTTTTGAGACTCAGTTCACCTTTGGACAAAGCCTAAAGATAAAGGAATAGGGGGGAAAAAACAGTATACTCACCTCCTTATGAGCTATCATAGTTTTGGCTTCCCCTGCCTGTGTACTGTTATTGACCTTGTGGTGGCCTCAGGTAAGTGATTGCTTTTTGTATTCTGTCCAGGGTTCTCAGTTGTAGCTAATGAGAGAGGCTGTAACAGACTTAACCCATCTTGGCAGGCACTGTCAGTCTAGTTTTTAATTTAGTATCATTATATGAATCTGGTTTTAAATGTATTTAATGTGCTTAAATGCAGTGCAGATTGTTTTTTCAGTGCAAAATTATCTTAACCTTTTCCCTCTCCAGACTGCTCTTGAGTCATTTTCACGCTATTTGGTACCTTCTTCGCCTTCTAGCATGACAGAACATTTTAGCCTCATTTGGTACAATTCTTGCCCTAGAGTGAATTGGCTGTTTTTCTAGGAAGCCCTGGTTTCTTTTGGTAGGAAAGGATGTTAGAGACTACAGCTGGAGGTATTAATTCCTGCTAGTCATGCTATATGTTGTTTTGTTTTTATTTTTTAATAAAACAAAATTGTGAGTTTCTACTGTTGTTTTCAGTTCAGATTTAAGATTAAAAGGATTTTACTCAGTTTTTTTGTGGTATATTTGTATTATTTTTACCCTAAAAATCTTGTTTTCTAACAACAGTGACATAATCACTTGTGAGCTTCATTCTACAGTGTACCTGTCATAGCTTTAGTAGTCATATACTTTTGAAGTTAAAATCTTAGTCTAAATTTCAGTTAATGTTAGGTACCAAACAAAATTTTCCCTGAAAGTTCATCATTCTTTTAATGAAAGTATAGTTAATTTACAATATTATATTAGTTTCAAGTGTACAGCACTGTGATTCAGTATTTTTACAAATTATACTCCATTGAACATTATTACAAGAGAAAGGCTATAATTCCCTGTGCTATATACTATATCCTTGTTTCTTATCTATTTTATACATAGTAGTTTGTATCTCTTAATCCCATACCACTAATTTTCCCCTCCCCCTTCCCTCTCCCAGTTGGTAATTACTGGTTTGTTTTCTAAGTCTGTGAGTCTGTTTCTGTTTTACATATACATTTTTTAAGTTCATCATTCTTTTCTTTGCATCCCTGAAGTTGCATTAAGATCTGAAATATCAGATTCTTCACCAAGTGAGCACCAAATGTTCTTCTTTTGCTCATTTCTCTCAGTAACCAGTATTTCCTTACAGCAGGTTCTTTGCTTTTTATTTTTCTCCAGATGTTTTCTCATCTGTGAGATGGGATTCTTAGTCTTACCTTATAGAGTTGTTTCATTACGCTAAGTCATCGGTCGGGGCAAAAAGCAAGTGTTCAATAAAAAGGACCTACTGTTAATATCTATTTACTCTCAGTGAAAATTTAAGCATCTGAGAGATTAAAATGCTCTAGGTTTAAATTGTTAATAATGGATTTGCCAGTGATTATTTCACTAATCTACAGAGGAAAAGAATATTCACAACATATTCCAGCTTATTTATGTGACTACTCAGAATAGGCAAATTTATAGAGACAGAAAATAGATTAGCTGTTGCTTAGGGTAGGGCGGGAGGAATGGGGATTGGCTGCTAATGGAGAGTGAGTAAAGATGTTCTATAATTAAATTGTGATAGTTGCACAACCCTGTGAGTAACTTTTAAAAATTAACTTGTACATTTTAAGTGGTTGAATTGTATGGTATATGAATTGTATCTCAGTGAAGCTGTTAAAAACACCATTATACATTCTGGAATTTCTGTTTCAGTACTACTGCCAAAGTGCAGCAGAGGCTGATAGGATTCATGCGTCCTGAGAATGGAAATACGCAGCAAATGCAACAGGAGCTGCAAAGGAAGTTTCATGGTAAATTATTGCTTCTGATCTGTTAAATGTACATGACCCCAGTAAGAAATTTTATTAGGTGAATAGAATACAATGGACATCTCTCGATAAGATCTAGTTTGTGGTAACAAATGCTGTTATTAAAGTATTATTAGTGTGATTTGCAAAAGTCAAATAATATGATTATCATGTATTTCTGTAACTTTCAGTTCATAACTATTTTTTTTCCTTTACTCCACTGGAAAACATGATACACATTCTTTTTTAATTAACTTTTTATCATGCTAAATTGTATATAATGTAGAATTTACCGTTTTAACCATTTTTATCTGTACAGTTCAGTGGCATTCCGTAAGTTCACATGTTACGCTGCAGTATCATGATTGCAAACATCACCACTATCTGTCTCCAGAACTTTTTCACCTTCCTAGGCTGAAACTCTGTACCTCTGAAACATAATAACTCGTCTTTTTCCCTGCCCCTGGCAACCACCTTTTTTTTTTTTTTCTGTGGGATAGAGGTAATTAGGTTTATTTATTTATAGAGAGAGTACTAGGGGTTGAACCCAGGACCTCATGCATGCTAAGAATGTGCTCTACCACTTGAGCTGTACCCTCCCCCTACAACCACCATTTTTTTTTTTCTGTCTTGGAATTTTACTAACCTATGTACCTCATATAAGTGGAACTATACAGTGTTTGTCATTTTGTGACTGGCTTATTGCACTTAGCATGTCTTCAGAATTCATCTGTGTTGTGGCATGTGTCAGAATTTCCTTCATTTTTAAGACCAAGAAATATATAGAAATATTCCGTTGTGTATACATGCCACATTCTGTTTATCCTTTCATCTGTTGGTGCACTCACACTGCTTTCACCTTTGGGGTGTTGTGAATAATCCTGCTATGAACATGGTGTACAAATAGGAATTTGAGTCCCTGCTTTTAGTTCTTTTATTATATATCCCAAAGTATAATTGCAAGATTATGTGTAATTCTGTTTTTAATTTTTTGAGGAACCACAACTCTTTTCCATAGCAACTATACCATTTTGTACAGTAGTACCAGTAGTACACAAAGTATTCCAATTTCTTCACATTGTCAACAGCAATTTTTCTTTTTCTTTCTTCTTAAAATATCCATCCTAATGTATGTGAAATGTGAATCAACTTTTAAGTTGTGTTCTTTTATCTGTTATAAAAAGTAACAACTAAGGAAAAAGCAAGGGAACTGAAAAGTCCTTATAATCATCAATTATTCCAGATATGAATTGAAATAGTAACAAAATATTGTTTAAATTTGTCTGCCTTTTTTTTTTTTTAAAGTTCTTTTGTGTGAGCCAGTTATTCTGGCTGATAGAACTTTGCTAATAAAGACTCAGCCATTTACTTTCGTCCCAAGATACTTTTCCTTCTCTTCCTGCTGGGCTCAGTTTTTTGTCCACTATTCTGTAAATTATTTTTTCAGTACTTCTTTTCTGGTAAGTTTGACAAAATACAAACATTGATAAGGATTCATACAAAAGGGAGCATTCAGATTGCTGGCAGTATACACTTTGGAGAACAATTTGATCATATCTGTTAAAGCTGAAAATGCATATATATTCAAAGCCAGCAGTTTGACTTCTAGGTATATATTCAAAAGCAGTCTTTATCAGACTTTTTTCGCACAGTAAGAAATAATTTTTACATTATGACCCAGATGTTTAAAAGCATGCACACACAACTGAAACAAAATATTTAAGAAATAACTGTATGTATTTTATCTTTAATTTTTTTGTCTCTTTTATTCTATTTCCTTTTTGAGGGGAAAAAAAAGCTGTCATGACTGACAGTTGATTTTGTGGTTTGCAAATGCATCTTAATTTGAAAAACCATCCTAGCAAAACCTGACTGTGTTTTCCAGGAGACCCTTTTTTAAGAATATTTATTGCATTATTGTTTTAGTAGCAAAACATTGGTAACAACGGAAAGGTCCTTTGAGTGGAAGATGGACCTAATTGTGGTATACTTACATGATGGAACACTCAGCAATTAAGATAAATGTACTAGATTTATATTTATGAATATGGATAGCCTGTGAAAATATAACTGGGCAGTGAAAGCAGTGGTATAAATTATCTAAAAACAGCAATATTTTTATTGTTTATGTATGCATACACACAGAAGCACTTATATATAGTGAGAGGATAAAACCATGAACTCAACAACTCATGATCATGGTTGCCTATGATGGGAGGAAGGAGAACAATGAGGATTTCAGCCTTAACTATAGTTGTCTTTAATATTTGAGGTAACGTGTTGTTTTACTTGAAATAAAGCAACAACCTGTCGTTTTACAAAACTTCATCAGTTGTGTTTTGTAATTAGAGGCTCAGCTGAGTGAAAAGGTTTCACTTCAGGCAATCCAGCAATTGGTTCGAAAATCATACCAGGCTCTGGCTCTATGGAAACTTCTTTGTGAACACCAATTCACTGTCATTGTAGGAGAACTTCAGAAGGTAGGATATTTTTTCTACCTTAAAATCATACTATTAATACTATGCTTAGGTTGTTTTCTTTTGAATGAGTTTTAATCTAGCCCTTAGGTTCAGGAAGGGATTATTTTGGAAAGCATTTAAGTGTGATCAAGTTAATATGTTACGAGAAAATTGCACTAAAGCATGATGGTTTGGGGGATTCATTATCAGAACCACAAGTTTTTACAGTATATAAGAACTTTGTAATGGTATGTGAATGAAATCTTACTGCACCAAAAATATTTTTTGAAACAGTGGATTGTAACCTTTATTTGGGCTACAGATCCCTTTGGGACTCTGATCAAAACTCCCCACCCTCAAAGAATGCATGCAGACACATACACAAAATTTTTGCATGTAATTTCAAGGAGTTCAGTGGCCTAAATTGAACATTCCTACTTTAAAGAAAGACGTTTGCAACTGTGGGAAATGAATGGTTCATGTTTCACTTGCTGTCCTCATTTGAATCCTTTTTAAGGATAAAGGTAATTCACATTTATCTAAATGTTAGGTCATTTGAGGGGAAATGTATTCCTACCTATTAATTGTGAACATTTCTAAACATAACAAAAATAGAGCAACTACTACAACTAATTCCCTTATACACAATTTATTTATATTTAGCATTTTCACAATTTTACCAACTTTGCTCCATCTATCCTCTTATTTTTCTTTACTGAATTATTTTGAAGTAGATCCCAGACACCATGTCCTTTCATTCTTATATACTTTAATATATATTCCTTAAAAATGATGGCTGTTTTCTTGACTAACAATGTCATTCTCACACTTAGCAGTATTACCACTAATTCTTTGGTAGCATCTAAAATAATGAAATTTCTGTCTTAAAAATATCTTTTTACAGATTGGTTCATTCTAATCAGAATCTAAAAAGTTGGTTCACTCATTGACTTTGGTTATTATTTCTCTTAAATCTCTCAGTCTAAAGCAATTATCCCTTTTTCGTTGTTGTTGTTCTATTGCCTTGTAGACATCAGGGCATCAGTCTTGTAGATTGTCCAATATTCTGAGGTTGTCTTTACCTTCCTTGTAGTGAACTCGTTCCTCTATTTCTCCATTTTCTATGAAATGAAAGTCAAGTCTACAAAGGCTTGCTTAACTTCAGGTCCATTTATTTGAGGAAGAATAGAATACTTCATAGGTAGTGGTTTGTGTGTCAGACTGTATTTATTAGGAGACACAAAAGGTTTGATTGTCCCACTTTTAGTGATACTAAGATACTGGATTCAAGTATTCAGTCCAGTCCTCCCATTACAAAATTCTCCATCAGGCTTAAATCAAGCTTACATGACATCCATTGATAATCATTACCTGAAGCAGTTATTTCACTTAGGATTATAAGATGATCATTTTGTTAATCTGTGATTTCTTCCATACTTATTAACTACAATTCTATTAAAAAATAACTTTCCTTTATCCTCTAGTGCTATTTGGTTATACCCTGAAATGTTTAATTCTTGACTTTTAAGTACCAATTTTCAAAATTGAAATGCAGTATCTATCTGTTCTTTCCAGTAGTGTCCATTGAGTTGTTTTGTTTCTTTTAAGCACGTACTTTTCTTCTAAAAAATCAAATGAATATGTTTAATTATGAAAGCTGTTTTCTTTTCCATGCCACGTAGAATAATGATTTTTAGTTTTATTGGGTTGTAAGCATAATGTAGGTCAATTTTTAGCCTAAGTATCTTTTTTGTGATCCATCTTCACAAATGCTCAAATCCATCTTCCTTCTCTATATGCTTAAAGGATACAGATATTAGTCCAAAAAATTTGAACACAGATTGTGTATTTTCCAAAATTTAGAAAAAAGAAATAGCAGTCAAATCATTAAACAATGTTACTGTAGTATAAATCACCTCAGTACTTTCGAACTCCATTTTAGCAAGCCAATTTATGAGATCAAATTCCAGTGTTACAAGGCCTTGAGTAATAGAATTCTAACATTATTTTGGGAAAGTAATTGTAAGCCCAAGATTTTTTTTAATGTAGCTAATTGATTATTCTTTCCTGGTTGTAACTAGAATCAGGAGACCTGGCTCAAATTTTGGCTCTATATGGGCTTTGCTTTCTTGGTTTGCAAAGTAAGAGTTGGAACATACCATAGGTTCTTTTTCCAACTCTGATTCTATGAAAGTTTCCAAAAGTTTATTATTTTTTATAGTTTACTGTATTTTATCTTTTGAATTATAAAGTCTACTAATGTTTTGTTTATTTTATATTACTAAAGAAATTCCATTCTGTGTGGAAATAGGATATTCCTATATCTTTGACTGATAAAAGGATTTTCTCTTATACTCCTAGGAATTTCAGGAGCAGTTGAAAATCACAACCTTTAAGGATCTGGTAATCAGGGACAAGGAACTGACTGGGGCATTAATTGCTTCTCTAATCAACTGCTACATCAGAGATAATGCTGCTGTTGATGGCATTAGTTTACACTTACAGGACATCTGCCCACTTCTGTATAGCACTGATGATGCAGTTTGTTCTAAGGTATGATGCTTTGTTACCTATTTCAGTGTTTCTTACAAGGAGGTTTCATGGAATGATGAAAAGCACACTAGAATTGTAATCAGGAACTGTTGTCTCCTTATTTATTTATTTATTTTTTGACATATGACCTTGGATAGGTCTCTTAACCTCTCCTGGCCTCATAATCCTCATCTGTGTAAGAAAGGGGTTAGAATGCATTATTTCTTAAAATCCATATATAAGTTCTTCTATAATGTATCTTTGATAGTATTTCTAGATCATATTTTAAAAATGGTTAAATACATTTAGAAGTTAAGAAAAATATCACTGACTTTAAGTCTATGATGAATTAGAGTTAATTGGGCGATTTTTATTGATCCTTTCCTACAGGTGAAAATAATTTAAAAAATCTGTTGCACGGACTGCCTGATGACCAATACTGTATTGACTAGGCAAGAGATTTACCAGTCAAAAGCTGTCTTGCTTTTAACATATTTGTGAGAGGAATTAAGAATAGCTAGGATTTTTTGGTCAAAAACTTTTCTGCCTAAAATTAAGAAGAAGTAAGTTTGTAGAGTTGTTTTTTGTTTTTAAATATAAAAAACCAGATGCAAATTTAGACGTAGATTAAAACTTGTATTGATGGCATCATCTAGGTGCTTGATTTTATCTTTTTAAGTTCTTGTCATCTCCACTTCTAGGCAAATGAGCTTCTCCAGCGTTCCCGACAAGTTCAAAATAAGATTGAAAAGGAAAGAATGTTAAGGGAATCATTAAAGGAATATCAGAAAATCAGCAATCAAGTGGACCTTTCCAATGTTTGTGCTCAGTATAGACAAGGTGAGAAACAGAATGGTCTTCCTGTCTTCTTCTTAACTCAGAGGCAGATCTTCCATCAGCTTTCAGTGGCCCAACTGATATGACACAGGAAATTCATTTTTTGTGTTTTAGTATTTGATGACTGCACCAGCTTCTGCAGATGCTATAATACTCAAAAAGAGTTTTATTGGGTGGTAAGCATAATAATACAAAAAATATCTTGAAATGTGTAACTTTTTAGCATCGCAGTTTCAGTCCTAGTCCAGTTAAACTATCTGTATTAGATTGCTTTCTGGGTTACATTTATTTTTTGGGTGTTTTAGATTCTTTTGACTCATTTTTAAAATATTACCTGTCTGCTCACTTTAAAATTATTTAAATCAAATCAAACTTGATGTAGTAACTGTTAGTACAAATATTGTTTTGAATCCTAAGATTTTTTTTTTTCTGTCAAGGAACTGCAGTCCTCCTTTTTGTTATTTCAAATACGAAATTTTTTTTCCAATGAAGAAAATATATTTAATAGCTGCCTTTTAGGCATATTGGAACCTTTTGCTTTGGTAGACTTACCAGAAATACTTTATATGATACTGTCCATAGGTGACTAATAGACAGTAGAAACACAATAACCTTGATCAGAACTTTTATAAGCCAGCTAAGGAAAAAATGTATCCACTTAATAATAAGCCTTAACTCTTTGCCCTTTGTCTTTCCCATTAGTGCGTTTTTATGAGGGTGTGGTGGAGCTGTCTCTTACTGCTGCAGAGAAAAAAGATCCTCAGGGTCTTGGACTTCATTTCTATAAACATGGAGAACCAGAAGAAGACATCGTGGGACTTCAGGCTTTCCAAGAAAGGTGAGTTTTATCACGTTAGCAGATTGTCAGCTTCATGGATACAGACTTTTCTTTGTGTAGAGTTTGATAGTATTACGAAAATAGTATTTCAAGTACAACCCTCATAAAATTGAATTACGCTTTCACCTAAAAATGTCTTGTTTTATCAAAGGTCTGAGTCGGGATTATAATTCTTAGCCTATGGATAAAAGTATATTATAGTCTGGTGGAATCCTTAAGGACTTACAAGTGTTTTTGAACTTGCCTCTGTGGTTTTTTTGAGACTTTATTAATGTCAATTTAAAATGAGCTAACTTTTTTAGAAAGAGAACTGTTGTCACGCCTACCCCGCCCCAAATGTCTGGTTCTAGATGAAGATTAGTTTTTAAAAGGATGATTTTTAAATGTTCACAAATTATTAGAGATACTGCTAAAATATGTGTGTCCAAACTGACTATACTTCAACAAAAAAATAAATAAGTTTTTTTAAAAATGTATGTCCAGAAAGGAGATATATAACCTCAGGCATGTTTTTTGTTAAGACATTCCTTTTTTTTTTTTACTTCATCCTTTTAATCAAATGCTTCTCAAACCTGTTGAAAAGTGTATGATTTGTATTATATTTAATATCAAATTGTGTGTGTGTGTATTTTCTCCAAAATTATCTTTAAATTCTTGTGTGTATTTAAATTAGATAAAAGAAATCAGTTGCTAACTAAATAATATAATTGCTGCTTTCTCATTCTTTTTCAGGTTAAACAGTTATAAGTGTATTACCGATACACTTCAAGAACTGGTAAATCAAAGTAAGGCTGCTCCTCAGTCTCCCAGTGTACCCAAAAAACCTGGGCCTCCTGTTTTGTCATCTGATCCCAATATGCTGAGTAATGAAGAAGCAGGACATCATGTAAGAGATGCAGCACATTTTCATTCTGAAAATACATTTTGTTTAGAAGCTCTGTGTGGTGGTGGTGGTGGTGGTGGTGGCATAATCATCTTGGAAGCAGAGTAGCTCTTAGAACTTACAATTTAAGGATTCTTGATTTCTTACCAGTATTGTGTAAGGCTCAGGGTCCCAGTGTCGAGCAACAGAACCTGAACTGTGCTAATGTCTACTATTTTCTTTATTTTAGTTTGAACAAATGCTTAAATTGTCTCAGAGATCCAAAGATGAACTCTTTAGTATTGCCCTTTATAATTGGCTAATACAAGCTGACCTTGCAGATAAACTACTACAGGTAAAATTATTTTTTATACCAATATTGTTAATTTACATTTTTAAGAAACGTAACTAAATGGGTTAAGCACTTGTATAGTTACAGGAAATTCAGTTTCTCACCCTATACCACCCATTAAGTGTTAGTGTAAAGCCAACAATTGTAATACTTTTTTCTAGTGGGCAGAGTAAGCTATTGCTCTAATTTTCTTGTAATTTAGAAGCTGATCAGGATTTTTATATTTTATATTTTATTTTATGTTTATATTGTGGGATGGAAATAACTGGATTATGAGTTAGGAAACTTGAACTTTGTCTTAGCTCTGCCATTAAGTCACTTCACAAATGTCCTTTTACTGTCTCAGTGTTCCTCAGTCTGTAAAATGGCACTTGATTACAAGGATATTTTTGAGCTCAGAGTCTAGGGATCAATAGCTGTGTTCTCAAAGTTTATTAAACAATTTCTAATTGGATTATACTGTTAGTTTTATCAGCCCAATGCAACTATCATAGCAATTCTTTGATTAACTGTGACAAACCAAAAAATCACCTATAATGAGAAAAATTGCCCTCCCTTTTATGTTACTGGATTATAATAACTGCTTACATACTCATAAAATGAAGCACACCTATAAGATGATACATTCTCTATGTAAAGATCAAATGGGTAGTCAGAAAATGTTTCTGAGTAACTGTACAATTTCCAGATTGCTTCTCCATTTCTGGAGCCACATCTAGTCCGGATGGCCAAAGTTGACCAAAACAAAGTTCGTTATATGGATTTACTCTGGAGGTATTATGAGAAGAACAGAAGCTTTAGTAACGCTGCTCGTGTCCTGTCCAAACTGGCTGACATGCACAGGTATGGTGAAAGATTCTCACTGTGGAGAGTTATGGGTACCCGGGCTCTGTCTAGTTCTGTCCAGACTTCAGATATTGAAATAAACCTTATTCAGGTTATACATATGTAGAATTTTTGTGCTTTTACTTTGATTTACCTAAAGCTTATAGTTTTTTTTCTTTTTTTGTTCTTAATAGTGTGTAGTAGGTACTAAATACCTCCTACTAAAGACTCTCTATTCAAACTATCTTCTAAATCCTTTTCTTTAAAGTATGTTTTTAGATTTTTCGGCCTAACAGCAATTAATTACTATTCTTAATTAAAAGGAAAAAGAAATATTTCTCAAAGGCTTTATAATTTTAAATGTTTTATAAATTCCAGACCAGTTTCTTCTACTCTCACGTTGGTGTAAATTACTGAAAAGCTCTTAGAGTATCTGTATTGAGGATTATTAAGAATCCTGTTAAAGAAGTTTGT
Source organism: Camelus ferus (assembly GCF_009834535.1). NCBI lineage: Eukaryota > Metazoa > Chordata > Mammalia > Artiodactyla > Camelidae > Camelus > Camelus ferus. The sequence goes on along the minus strand of NC_045698.1, from coordinate 25,924,763 downwards.
AATTGAAATTTCTAATTAGATCTCCATATTAAAAGACAGTAAAATTTTGGACCGATCATTAATGTGATCCTCTTGATTTGGAATTTTCTTTGCCGAAATAATTCGGTGCTATTTCTAAAATCTGGAGATTGATTAAGTTAAGAAGAGTAAGTTATTGAGGCAAAGTTGTCACTAAACCTAGTTAATAAGAATGGTTACTTAAAGAGTTTAGATATGGTTAATGGCAAGCGTGAGAAAGTGTGTTTCTGTGTCTGTGTGTACACATGTGCACACCCGTGCAGTTATAATTATTGTATGTGTGGACCCAAAGCAGTTTTGGTCTTGCCCTCCTTGATCATAATAGTCACTTGATTTTTATAAGTACCTCTCACATACAGAAGATGACATATATAGAAGTGACTTTAGTTTCTTTGTCTTTGGTTTAAGAAAAGGAATTTAAGCCTAAAACATAGTTTCTGGTAAAGGCCTTGGTCAATTCATAGTTTGCACAGTTAAGAATTGACAGCATTATTAATTATTTTAACTCTATATCTTGAGGTTATGTAATTCATTCCTTTATCCAGTGTTTGAGTGCCTGTTTTTTTACTGTACTCAGAGAGAGGTACATATGGACTGTGCTCTTACTCAGGCCTTCAGTATCTCATTTCTGGATTACTTTTGTCATTTTTCTTAGATAGTTATTTCTAGACACCATTACTTTACAAATCTTTGTAAGCCATTTTTATCATGCTGCTTATTGCTCACAATGTAAGAGTGGTTCTTAATTACCCTTCCATTAATATTTATTGACCCTTTTCCTTGTTATGACAATTACTATATTCCTGTTGTAAAATATTCAGAAATTATCTAACTTTTAAAAACAGCTCATTGTCCATATTTGCTTCACACACATATGTAACCTAATTTCTTTTTCTTGTGAGAGACCCTGTACGTCCACTCCTCAGCTCTCAGCTTACTGTCTCTTTCCACAATAAAATGACTTTCCAGCTATTACGTTACTCTCTTTCTCACTACACTCTTTGCATGTATAAGCTGCAGCAAATAAGTTAGAGGCCATAGAATGTTCTACTTTAAATAATTTGGAAATGTTACCCACTTTTAAAATGTTTGGTTCAAGTGGGATTTTTAGAGATGAGGGGGGAAAAAAAAAGAAAGCCTTTTAGGAACAAAGCTCATGGCAGGGGAGATGATATAACTCAGTAGTAGGGTGTGTGCCTAGCATGCACGAGGTCCTGGGTTTGATCCCCAGTACTCCATTTAAATAAATCAATCACCTAATCACCCCCAAAACATAAATAAAATAAAAAGAGACAAAGAAAAAAACAAAGCTCCTAAATGTAGAATCCTTTGTATGTGATCTTAAGAGAGAGTGCTAATTACCAGTCATCTACACGTATATTTTGCAAGATAGGAGAAAGGAGTTAATTTTTTTTTTCCTTTTGGTTTCTTTTTGGAAGGGGGAAATATAGGAGCCATGGCTATACAGAAGGACAGTTTTTTAAGTAAGACCTTCTCTAAAAGGAAAAGAAAGCCACTTTTTTCCTAATTCAGATTGGAATGGAGTATCAGAAATTACATTTAATACTGGTTGATCTGAGAGGTTGCCAACAACTAACTGAGTTACTTATGTTTGTTTTTAATGCCAAGTTGCTTTATAATGTCAGAGAGCCAGGTCTGATAGAGTTAGGGGATCGGGGAAGACTGCAAATGGTAACCATGGAGGTGGATACATGCTTAGGGCTTTCTGTCACCTGTCAGTGTGTCAGGCAGCAAATAAATTTTGAGCACCAGTGATATTCAAGGAATTCAGGAAGGAAGTAGTGAGAGACACTGTTCCTGTTCCTAAGGAGCTCCCATTCTAGTGAGTAAAGATCATAGACAAAAAGTTCAGATCCCATAAATACAATAAAAATAGGAGACGGTACCTGGGGAAATAGGGAGCTCCTTTTGTTAAGAGTGGTCAGAGAAGGCCTCAGATAAATCGTCATCACAATTGATTCTCAAATGACAAGAACAGGCAGCTATTAAAGAAATGGAAGAAGTGGTCCAAGCACAGGAACAGTGGTCTATGCAGAGGCGCTGCATCAGATTCAAGTTTATCATGTTTAGGGTACAAAAAAGAAAGCCAGTGGGGTTGGGGATGGTGAACAAGGGAGGAAGGAGATGAGGTTAGAGGAGTAGGTGAAGGTGATTGGCAGGTCTGAAAAAAGCATGTGACGTAATCTGATTTTTGCTTTTAAGAGGTCACTGTCATTGCTGTGTGGAAAATGAAATGTAGTATTGGCCACAGTAAGGTAGAGAAGTGAAGAATATGAGGGCTGAAAAAGTCTTTAATTTAATTTTAGAAGAATCCAAGTTTTAATATACTGAACTAAAGTTTTGAAATAGGAAGTTACTGTTTTGGATGTAAACATAAGTATGTGTTGACTTAGATTATGGATCTTATATTAGAAGTCCTCTAATAATTTTTTTCAAGTTTCAGACGGCCTTTTACGTTAATTTGGTATAAAATAGTGCATCATAACTGATACATATGTATATGTATATATATTGGATCCTTCAGAATTCACATAAAAAAAAATAAGAGTTTTCCCCCCAGCACAGAAATTTCACTTCAGCAGCGACTAGAGTACATCGCTCGAGCCATTCTTAGTGCCAAAAGTTCCACGGCCATTTCGTCAATAGCTGCAGATGGTGAATTCCTTCACGAATTAGAAGAAAAAATGGAAGTAAGTGCTGCAGATACTTGAGCCTTGTCCACGGGGATTAATAGCCACTTGTTAGTCCACTTTCCCTTCTTCCCGTAGCAAATAATAGATCATCCTAATTTCTCCTGCCTTTTTCTTTCTTTTCATATTTATATATAAATCTTTTTAAAAGATTTTAAGAATACAGCATACAGTTAGGTCATAGGACATTGCTATAATTTAAAAGTTTTCTCTGTGGCATTTCTAAAGGTTTTTTCCAACTGTTCTAACACCAGGCAGTTTACATCACATTCACCATTTATTCTGGAAGCTAGTAAGTAGATGTATTAAGTGAAATAGGCTAAACTGCCTCAACTAAGGGGCCCCAAAATGTATAATGGTCCCAGTACAAAAGCTTGTTTCTCATTCAAACATCCAGAGTGGTTGTTTCTAATTGATATATGGCTTTCTTCCACTTGGTTGATTTCAGTACCCAAGTTCTGTTTTGTGGCTGTACCATTCCCAAGTGGTCTTCCCTTTTCCTCTGGTCAGAGGGAGCAAGGGGGAAAAACATGTAAGAAGCACATTCACTCCCTTAAAAAGCTCAGCCATGACATACTCCCATTCCTTCAAAGAGAACATAGTCTTGTGCCCATACACTTTGCACAGGAGGCTGGGAAGTATAGTCTAGCCATTTTATCTGGCTATAATCCTGGGAGAAACAGGTGGTGGTGGATAGCAAAGGCTCTCTGTCACGGTACAGTCCCTGTGAAATCTGTGTTGTAGTGCAGAGTTGTTAGTCTGTTATAATAAAAGTCTTTATACATTTTTTATTGAGGTATAATTGACATAAAACAGTTGTTCAGGTGTTTAACGTAATGATTAAATATTTTTACATACTGCGAAATGATCACCACGATAGGTCTAGTTAACATTCATCACCATAAATAATTACAAAAAATTTTCAGTCACTGTGCTGTTATTTTTACATTATTTTTAACAAGCTTGAAGTCAAGATACTAGGAGTCATTTCCTTAAGTACCCGATGATTTATCATAAGGAACTTAAGACTTGCTTTTTTCTATCTAAACTAGGTTGCTAGAATCCAGCTTCAGATACAAGAGACGTTACAAAGGCAGTACTCCCATCATTCGTCTGTGCAGGATGCAGTCTCTCAGCTGGATTCTGAGCTAATGGACATAACTAAGGTAATAAAAAAGCAAGTGGAAGTCCTATAGCAGTCACCTATTATCTACAGATTTCCTGTTTCTTTTGCATTTTGCTAGGTGTTTCATGGGAAAGATTAGCCCATCTCCACAAGATAAGATAAGCCATCTTTGGGAGCATGTCAGTAAGGCTGACAAATCACCACTGTGGTTAAAGAGCTAAGTTTCTCTTTCCAGGCTAGTTTCTATCAAGAACCTATCGCCCTCACATGCAGCTTTGTTAAAACGCCTGCCGTCTATTTCATGGCCTTGTTTCTTGTCTTGAAAAAGTAACTTACCTCTTTGCTTAACTCTCCAAGCCTCTCCTACTCTGTACTGTCCTGAACAGTTTCTTTTTCAATCATTCTTGGGCATTTTTCCAAGTACCCTGAAGCAGTTCAGTATTCCATGATTTCTCAAATCTTAATTCAGACAATGCTAATTCTGAAAGAAATGTCATTGCAGCATCTTCCTCCCACCCAGAAGGAAAAAAAAAAGACAATATTGAAATCTATTTAAATGTATTTATCATACATTTACCATTCTCAGCCTGGAGTTATGACCAGCTACAGGTCATCACACCTTTATATCTTATTTTAGGAACTTCAGATAAAGTCTTCAGTTGATTTAATTTTCAAGGAGTGCTTCATTGTTAATTTCTGAATGCTAACCTCTGGTTGTATGTATAATGTTGGCATTTTTCTTCCACAGCTTTATGGGGAATTTGCTGACCCATTTAAACTCGCAGAGTGTAAACTTGCAATAATTCATTGTGCTGGTTATTCAGACCCTATATTGGTTCAGACACTTTGGCAAGATATTATAGAGAAAGGTAAGTGTTCAGTTGTTGGTATATTAGCTATACATTATTTAGACTTGGTAGTAGAATGAATGCAGGCTTCTAGTGGTCATGTAGTAGGACTCATGAGAATTGTACATATAGCTAAATAGGGGGAAGAGGGGTAGGTACCTGAGTAGGGTGGAGGTGATCCTGTAGAGAATGATCCCAGTGAAAATTTGAGAGGACTCTCACAAAAGATGTGTCGTTTTTGTGGTTTACGCTGCTTAATATAGGGGATTCTGAGACACTTACCTCAGAATCTCATAACCAATGCCCTGGTAACTTGAAAGTGCATCACACTAACAGAAACACAATCTGCTCGTTAATGTGAACACAAGTTCTATGGTATTTTGTACCTCGAAACAGAATAAAATAGCCAGTTTAAACATTTCACATTGAAAACAATTTAGGTTTCTAATATGTCTCTCTCTTACAGAACTGAATGAAAGTGTGACGTTGAGCTCCCCAGATAGGATGCATGCTCTTAGTCTCAAGATTGTGCTCCTTGGCAAAATTTACGCTGGCACACCTCGCTTCTTTCCTTTAGGTGAGCCATATCTAGCTTGGGTTAGTGCTAACAGCATAGTGATTATATGGTAACCTTATACAAGTTTGAAGAGAAGGGGAGATTTTTTGGCTGATGTTTTTGTGCATGGATAATCTGTGATTGATTCAGCTGCTCCTTATTATATTATATTGAGGGCGTGTTTTTCTTTAAAATAGCGAGTAGTTGTGTTAAAAATGTAATCTTTGCGAACCCCTTTCTTAACCAAGTATGCTGACTACCTGTGTTGCGTAGGAGACTGTCATGAGCCATTTGCCAACTTGCAATGTTTTTTTCAGTTGTAAAACAATAGAATCGACATAAATCTGTTCATACTGTAGAATGTTAAGCTCTTTGTGTTTTTGGAAAATGTTGAGAAACATGAAAATACAACATTAAGTTTTTTAAAAAATGAACGTACACACTTGTTTACAGACCATCTATGATGTAGGATTTATTCCCTGGATGTGGTAAGAAATAAAACCATTATAATTATACCTTTATTTCTTGTAAGTACAGTATTTAAAACTGCCATGCCATTTCCTTGATCAGAAAAATAAAGAGAAAATAAAGGGCAACTATGTATATGTCTTATATGTAAAACTTGTTGATTTTAATAGCAAAAGGGCCACATTATATACACGGTCCCTTTAGAGGGTATTTTTGCTTTGACTTTAATTTGGGTTGGGGAGGGAATTAGGCTTATTTATTTATTTAAGGGAGGTTTGGGGACTAAACCCAGGACCTTGTGCCTGCTAGGCATGTACTCTACCACTGAGCTACACTCTCTCCCCTTGACTTAAGATTTTTATTGTCGAGCCCAGTAAGGTTTAGGGTGGAGGAAGCCTTCCTTTTTCTGTCACTCTCTCAATGGCAAACAAGCTCCTGGGGACTTCAAACTAGAACAAATTTAGAGTTTTTAGAATTTTTATTACCTATCCAAATCTGTATGGTAACTTGTAGGGGAGATGCAGGGTAAGTGGCAGTTTTTTTAGTGATTCCTCTTGCCCATGGATGTTCACAATGGTCAGGCTCAGATTTCAGGAACCACAAGTACGAATCTGATTGTTACTGTTATTATCTATGATGTAACAAGTAGGAAAAAGTGAGAATGGGGCCACAATTAGAATCATCATAATAGATAACTTTTTAGGGATCTTATGAATGTTACATTTAACATTCCTAAAATGGAGATGCAGTAGCCCTTCTTTTCTAAAAAGCCAGTAAATTGAAGATATAATATTTCAAGATATTGAAGAAATATTAGCAATGGGTCCTCTCCAATAGTAGGAAAGTGAGTGGTCTCTATTTTCTTCTTGTATCTTTTTGTTTCCCAAATTCACTATAATATAGTTTTTTTCCTAATGTTTTAAAGTGTGTAATTGAGTGGTTGTAGCATGTTCACAGAGTTGTGTAACCACAATTAAATTGAGACCATTTTCATCTCCCCAAAAAGAAATACTACCCTCAGTCCTAGGCAAACACTAATCTACTCTCTATAGATTTGCCTATTGTGGTATATGCCTTACTTTTTATTAAAAATTTCTTTTGAAAATTGTTTTTTAAAAAATTTCTGTCTAGAAACTGCTCAGTTATGAATAAGGCCTACTTTTTAGTATCAAAAGTTAACAATTCTACAATAGCAAAATAATAGTACTTATATGAGGTGAAAGACATGTTAACTAACCTTATTGTGGAAAACATTTTGCAATATTTATGTGCATCAGATTATCACATTTAACCTTAAACTTACACAATGTTATGTGTCAGTTATATCTCAATAAAGCTGAGGGCAAAAAAAGAGTTAACAATCCCAACTTCTGATCTTCTTCTCTCCCCAGATTTCATCGTACAGTTCTTAGAGCAGCAAGTTTGTACTTTGAACTGGGATGTGGGATTTGTAATACAGACAATGAATGAAATTGGAGTGCCATTACCTAGACTACTGGAAGTTTATGATCAGTTGTTTAAGTCACGGGTAAGGAAAATATTAAATACAATTAATTTATTTAGTTAAATTTATTAACTTATTCTAGATACAGAAGTGGACTATTTTGAGTGTATGTTTATAAGTATCTCATCTAACACAGTTGCATCAGAAATTTGCTTCATTGATTATCAGGAATTACACTTCAGACTTTTAAAAACCCAATAATGACAATTAACTTTGCTATATGTCATGATACAAATCAAATATTTTAAAATATTGATAAATATAATTACATATGTTTTAGTCTTAGTAGAATAGGCTAAATACAATAAGAATTATCATTTTCTTTAAAAGAACAAAATATCAGTATATTTATTCACTTTAACCTCATCTAAAATATCAATGGTTTAACTTACGGTGAAAAAGAATATGAAAATGAATATATGTATGTTCATGTATGACTGAAGCATTATGCTGTGCACCAGAAATTGACACAACATTGTAAACTGACTATACTTCAATAAAAAAAAAAAATATATATATATATACACCAGAAATAATTAAATATCAATGATTAAAGTTCTTTCTCACCACAAGAAAAAGGAAATTTAATCGTGTATGGTGAGAGGTGGCAACTAGACTTACGGTGATCATTTCACCGTGTATGCAAACAGCGAATCACAATGTTGTACACCTGAAACTAATGTAATGTTATATGTCAATTATAACCTCGATTTTTAAAAAATCTTTGTCACCATATTGAAGCTTATCAGACTATATATTTTGTAATTTTTACTCTAAAGGAACCAAATGAAACCTTGTTGAACTAGATTGTGCTTAGTACTAGTCATGATTATAGTAGCATAATCAAAACATTCATACAGTGCTTTATGAGGCACTTGTATATCTCACTGAAGGCCTCACAATGAGCCTGTGATGGAAATGGCAAGTTGTTGTATCCCCATCTTCTGCTCCGTCTGACAAGGGCAGAGAGGCTAAATAACCTGCTCACATCACATGGCTAGTAATGGGAGAGCCAGATCTAGAATTAACATTCTTTGACTACTGGTTTAGCCTCTTATTTATACTATCAGATTAAGTCTGCATAGGTTCAAAGTAAAAGTGGTGTCACATCCGATAGGAAAAGATGTATTTTTTTCTCTTACCCCAGGTTCCCAAACAGGAAACTTACATGCTCTACAAAGTGGATTGGTACATTAGATATTCTTCCTAAATAACATCACAGGGCAGTTTTCAATGCTGTTTAATATTAACCATAATTAGATATATAATTTAGTAACCACATAATATTAAATGTTTATTTTAATATCAGTAAATTTTGCTTTGGACTCTGATGACTCTTTTAACATAAATAATTGAAAATTCAGTTGACGCAATTTGCTTTACAACTCATGATGTATATTTTCTTTATAGGATCCATTCTGGAACAGAATGAAGAAGCCACTGCACCTCTTGGATTGTATACATGTACTATTGACAAGATATGTTGAGAATCCTAGCCAAGTTTTAAATTGTGAGAGGTAAGTATGAATTAAATACTATATTATAACAAAGGCTTTTAAATACATCTAATAAACATCTGGGTAACAAATTTGGAGACAGTGGGGCAAGATTTGGAGACTAAAAGAAGTATAGATTTAAGCTCTTGTGTATATTTGCATTAACTATTTGAATGACATCAGTCAGCATGTATGAAAGATTAGTGTTTTCCATTTTTCAACCCTTGTATAGAATTCTCTGTATAAGTGAAAGGATACAATTTATGAATTACTCCTAAATTTCTGCTTTGAATTAGTGACCTAGGAAGTTCAGTTATGCCTTTGTGATATTATTGGCTTTCAAGGTATATTTGTTTGAAAAGGCCAAAAGAATGTAAATAATTTAGTATTAATTTAAGGAGTTATAATTTAGTATTAATTTATGGAGTTATCCCTTACTGCCTCCTTCTCATTATTATCTTCCAAAGGAAAATGGTGCTGATGTGGAATTCACCTACCCCCTGAGTTTCCTTCTCTGTTTTCATTTATTTGCCATGTATTTAATCACATGATCCTTGCTCTTCTGTGGGACTATGAGTAAGGTTAGCAGAAGTTAAAGGGAAATGCTATAGGAGGAAATGTTTCTAAATGTGTAGATGGTTGATCAGGTGTTTTTTTCTTTATAGGAGAAGATTTACAAATCTCTGCCTGGATGCTGTTTGTGGTTATCTGGTTGAGCTCCAGTCTATGAGCTCTTCGGTAGCAGTACAAACCATCACGGGGAATTTTAAATCTCTTCAGGCTAAACTAGAACGGCTTCATTAATTATTGTAATGTATTTTCATCTGTGCATTTTGATCTGTAAAATAAAAGCTCAGCTGGGTCCAGATATCAGGTGTTTTAAATCTAACAATTTTAGAACAATTTTAGTAGAAATGTGTTTTTAATAAGTAGGTAGTATCAGTAGACAGTACATTTGCCAGATGAGTTCTTTTTTTACTACATAATACTATTTTGTTTTTTAATAATCAAATTAAAAAACAACTGAATTAAGATTATGATTTTAAAAAGGATATAAAAATAAAACTCTTATTTTGAATTTATAGTATTCCTTTTCAAGTTCAAGGATCAAAACTTAAATAGACTAGCTGAGTAGGTCCATTCCCATAATACTGGATTCTCCAACAGTTCTTAAATAGGCAAATCTCTTAAAAATTTATTTCGGTTTTGGAAATTTCCTCCAACTACTAATTTTGTCAGTTACAATACTTGAAGATTAATACACATCTGGTTGTTTTTCGAGCAGGCAGTAAACTTGTAACCAATGTTCTATGTCCTAAAAACCTATACAGGGAAATACTTTTTCCCTTAGTGTCCACCTAGCTTTTCTTTGCTCTGTGATTTCTGATTCCATTACAGTGCAGTTCTCAAAGTGTGCGAACGTCAGCATCATCTGAGAATCTGTTAGAGATTCAAATTGTCCAGCCCAGTCCCAAACCTACCGAACCCAGAACTTTGGGGTGAGTGCCAGCACTCTGCTTTAACAAGCTCTTCAGGACAGTCTGGTACATGTCAAGTTTGAGAACCAGTGGATTAGAGGATATAGTTAGTTTATGAATTGAGCTCCCTGATTTCTCCTCTTGCCTCCCCCATCAATGATCACAAGACACGAGCTTTACCCAAGACACAATATATAAAGCAAAGTTGTTAGTAATATAGTTTTTTTTTTAATCTTCAACAAAATTAGAATAACAAAACCAAATGCAGGAGGAGAAAATAGTGGGAATGACCAGGACTAACAAAAAAGCGAGAACATGAACTCCTTTCTTCTGACCTTTTATGCTTTCCTTCCACTTTTACTTTTTCCCAAGACTGTGGGGTTGCCCTTTCCATATTTATTCTCTTATAACTTAGCTCCCTTTCTTTTATAATCTTCCAAAATGTCACTCATTAGGTACCACTACCTCTCATATTTTTCAGCTTTTCAACTCTTAGATTTTTTGAACATATAAAATGAATTTATGCTATACATTGTTAATTCTGTTAATTTAAAATTCTGTCAGTGTCTACTTAAAATGAAAGTCTTGCTTAAATATTATATTTAACTGCAACTCTGCTACGTTTTTATTTTAAGCACATTTACACAGAAGCACATTAATGTATATGTTAAATATATTCAACTCAAAATAATAAAGCTACACCTTTCAAAAGGGCTAAGATGGCTAAATGATCCTTAAGAATAAGAAATTTGAACCCTGTTTCTTTCATTTACATAGTACATTTTGAGAGTCTTAAGAGTTCTAGCTGTACAATAGATGTTATCAGTATCCTTTGGAGGGTGTGATTCTTAAGAGAAAGTAAGGTCCCCTCCGTTTTAATCCTCTAGAATAGTGTTTCTAAAATTTTAACATTCATAAGAATCACCTGGATAGTGTGTTAAACCAGATGCTCCACCTCCAATGTGATGTTGATACTGGTGGTCAGTGGATCAGACTTGGAGTAGCACTGTTCTAGCACATTTATCCACTTGGTTATTTGGTGTTCATTCAACACATTTCTTTATAATGACTATTAAACATAAATAGGCAATGAGTAATAAGTGGAACATATGAACCTGCATTCATTGTAGGCAGTGAGGAGTCACTGGAAGTCTTGGTTGTGACATATTTATGTTTTAGGTAGATCATTTTAGTATGGCAAAATGGTTAGAAAAGAAGAGAAGAATCTGTTTTGAGTAACTGTACAAGGTATGGGATATTGATCCTGAATGCATGTAATGCATGTTCAGCATTTCTTTAATACAACACACCTGACTTATTAGTGACTTGTTCATTGAAAACCTCACTGCTAACCACACAAACTTTCTCCACTTTTATGTTTTATAGTTAATTTCATCTCGACTCACAGATTACTCATTCTCTTCCTCAGGATACTTCCCGCCTCCATCTTTTTCCCTCCTGTTCGTGAGGGGAAAAATTATGATAGTGATACAGTTGTATCAAGGAAATAAAGAAATAGAACATTGAATCTAAAGGTCTTGAAAGGCTTATGATTTCCTTTCATTTTCTCTGTTTTTTTTCATTTTAATTCTCAAGGTTTTTTTTTAGAATATTTTCGAGTGTTCTAGTAAATCATTTAAAATGTTTTATTTTCCTCATAAGGAGACTGAAGCTAAATAACACTTTTTTAAATCCAAAAATTTGTAAGTAATGTAATCTAGTTTTTTCACTTTTACTGTTCTGCTTCAATCATATTGGTTACAATACTATTGTTTTTACAGTTTTTCATTTTCAAATAAGCATTTCTATTGTATTATGGCATGCTTGAAATTAAACATTTGTTTTAAAACTCAGTAGTGCTTTTTGTATTTTGGCAGCTCCTATTAGGAAAACTAACTTTTTCTAAGATTAATCAGTTTAGCATGTGGGAGCTAGTACTGTCACATCTCCAGCCCACATCTGAGTGTCTTACCTGTGTAATGAACATTTCCACTTACATGACCTCCAAAGCTCCTCATGCAAAACAACCAAATCTGTACTCATTCCTCTCTCTGCCCTCTGCCTACTCCTGTTCTTCTTCCTTTATTTCCTACCTCAGTCTTTATCATCTAAATTTGAATAGGAAATATGGGTAACACCTTTAAATGCCTTCCTCTTCCTCCAAATCCAGTTAGTCACCAATTTCTAAGCAACTTTTCTTAATGAAAAAGTATCTGTCCAATTATCTCACTCTTAGTTTTTCAGGGTTTAATCAGGTTACCCTATTTCACTTGGATGCTTACAATAGTGTCTTAAGTGGCACTTCCTGCCTCTAATTTGACCCCTTCATTTCCACCCCCAACAGTGTCAGAGTTTTGTAACTGTAAACCTAAATATATTACACCCCCACCTTTTACCCCAGAGAAATTTCAGATTCCTGATGTGGCAAGTAAGGACTCCATCGAAGATGACAAAAATAACAATCTCAAATTAGTTTCAGCAAAAGAAGAATTTATTGGCCCTCAAAACTAAGAAGTCCAAATACAAAGCTACTTCCACATGATTAGATCCAGAGCCTCAATATCTTAAGGGCTTTGTCTGGGTCAGTTCTGCTTTTCTTTCCATCCTAACTTTTTTGTCTACTTTTTGCAGACCTTTTGCTCCGTAAGTCCTGGGAGAGTGCTCTAACCCAGAGGCAAGTCCCAGGAAGGGCTCTGACTGACCTAGCCTGAGTCATGGACTCAGTCTGAGGGTACAGGATCATTCCCCAAACCATAAAGAACAGGAAAGAAGTGCCTTCCTAACAAACTGGATGCTAGACATACATCAGTCCACTCTATCTGTCCACTTAACCTTGATTACCATTAAATTCCTTGTGCTTTGATGAAAACTTACAAGCTCATAGATCCAAGAAAATGAACCCAGAGCAGGAAAGGCACAAAATCACACCACAACACAACATAATCAAATTCTCAGCAAACTAGGAATAAAACAACTTCCTCAACCTGATAAAAGTCATCTATGAAAAATATACAGCTAAAATTACACTTAATAGTGTAAAGGATGTTTCTAGTCAACATAGTATTGGAGGTCCTGATCAGTGCAATTTGGCAAACAAAGGAAATGTAAGACACACTGGAAAAGCAGAATTAAATGAGTGCTTATTCACAGACAGCACACTTACGTAGAAAATCCTATAGAATATACAGAGAATACTAGAACTATTAACAACAAACTGCTAGAATTATTAATAGAACTATAAACTAATGATAGCAAGGTCACAGGATATAAGGTCAATGTATAAAAATCAGTTGCATTTCTATATACTAGCAACAAGGAAAAAATTTTTAAATATTTTAAATAGCACAAAAACCATAAAATAAGATTAATTTTTAACAATATTAAGAACTGTATATTGGAAACTACAAAAGTGCTGGAAGAAATTAAAGAAACCCTAGATGGACAATATATAATACTCATGCATTGGAAGATTAAACTTAGTAACCATGAATTCTCACCAAATCAATAATGTAGATTTGATGCATTCCCAACCAGACTTCCAGCAGACTTTCTTGCAGAAATTGATAAGCTGATTCTAAAATTTATATAGGAATGAGAATTCCTAGGATAGCCAAAAGTTTTGAAAAAGAATAAAACTGGAGATTATATTCTACTGATTTCAAGATTTTGTTATAAAGCTACAGTAATTGTGATACTGTGGCATTGGTGTAAGAAACATCAGTGGAACAAAATAAAAGTACAGCAATAGATGCATACACATGGACAATGGATTTTCAACAAAGATGCCAAGGTAGTTCAACGGGAGAAAGAGCAGTCTTTTCAATAAGTGGTTCTGGAACCACTGAATGTCTACATGGAAATAAACCCCCAACCCTTACCTCATAAAATATACAAAAATTAATACACATCACAGACCTAAATATAAGAGGTAAAATTATGAAACTTATGGAAAAATACTGGAGAAAAAATTTTGTGACCTTAGATTAAGCAGATTTCTTAAGAAAAACATACATCTTAAGAAGAAAAAGTTGATAAATTTAACTCCATCAAAATTTAAGACATTTGCTCTTAGACACATTAAGAAAACAAAAAACTAGGCCACAGACAAAATATTTACAAACCAGAGATCTTATAAAAGATTTGATCTAAATATCTGGAATACTCTTACAACTCAATAAGACAACTCCCCCCACATCTCCAGAAGATAAATAAGGGCAAAAAAGATTTGGATATTTTACTCAAGAAGATATTTGAAGGGGAGGGTATAGTTCAGTGGTAGAGTGCATGCCTAGCATGCACAAAGTCCTGTGTTCAATCCCCAGTACCTCCATTAAAAATAAATAAATAAACCAAACTACCTCCTCACCAACAAAAATAAATCCATAAATAAAATTTTTTTAAAAAGATACTTGAAGGGCAAATAAACCCATGAAAAGAAGCTCAACATTGTTACAAGGGAAATGCAAATTAAAACTATGATAAGATGCCACTACACATCTACAAGAATGGCTAAAATTTAAGACTGGCCATTGGCAAGGATGCAGAGTACCTGGAACTTGTACATGATTAGTTATTTTTTGTTTATCCCTGACCTGTTCTTCCTGATTAGCAACCTGATTTGGGGTATCTAATTATAAGGGTACTTGGTATAATGAATTTTAAAATCTCTCTTGTTCATTCATTTTCTTTCACCTTCCTAAGAGGAACCCGATTTCATTAGGTCACCTTCCCTTCCCCTCCATAAATCAAGAGTAGATCCTCACAGGTGAAAACCAAGCAGGACAACACTCTCATCTTCACACGGCGTTTGTGTCTCATGAAACTTGAGACTTATCTGGGACATGCGACTCAGTGTAAATGAATGAGATGTGAGGGGAGGTAGGCTTTGGGGAAGAAATGTATTCACTCTTCTGATAAATCTATCGAGGGCTGCTCCCCTCTCAGGATGATTGTGGCTTGCCTGCCTTAAGTCAGTGGTGTGCTGAGGCCCCTGGAACTGGGTTTTGAGAGTGGATTGTTAAATTTTCAGGAAATCTGTGAGCCAGTTGATGTCAGGCTTTAACTTGAAAGCAGTCATGGTAGGAAAATTTACCCCACAGAAATTGGCCAGTGCTATAAATCATGACTCTTCCCCCACCTCCTAGAGCAGTTTGTTAAATATTTACAAGCCTGCAACTGCCTTAAGTCCTGTGGGGCCCATTTAGTTAGCTGGGGGTGGGAGGACATAGGAGGACAGGGTTATGTACTACTAATACGGTTACTAAGGTCCACCTCTGAGTGTGTGAAGCAATCCTTCTCAAAGAAAGAGTCTGCTAAGACAGCACCCAAAAGATGCCTTGTGCTTAGAATCTGCCACAAGGAGCTTATTCCCTGAATGTGTCCTACATTTATTCAATATGATGCAACTGAACTCATAATCTTCCTCCACTTCTCTATCAAAATCCTACCCATCCTTTAAAGGTGAATCTGTTGGGGAGCCAATAGAGGACCCTTCTTCACTTTGTCAGCAGTTTTATTTTTGTTTAAATGATAGCTTTCCAAATGTTTTTAAAAAAAAAACTTTAAAATAACACACAGAAAAGTACACAAATCATAGAATAATAAGTTTTCTCAAAGTGAACACATTTGTCTACCTAACCACCTCAATCAAAATACAGAACCTTACCTAAAAGCACATATTCTTCCCTATGTCCTGTCCTGATAGCCCAGGTCTTATTATTTGACTTATTTTTTCCCTTTATCTTAGTTGTTTTTTTTTTTCTTCTAATGGGTTTTCTGAAAGTAGAACAACTCCAATTGCCATTTAAACAAGAAAAAAATTTAGAACTGAAATTAAAAGTATGCACGTTACATCAGTACGATTACACTCATCGAAAGATAAGGTCCAGGCAGTGGCTTGGTAAACTGTTGAGGCATCCATCACAGCCCCTCATCTATTGGGTTACAGTTGCTGTGGGTCCACTTGCTGCAGTAGAGCCTCGGAAAAGAAATCAGAGCATGGTCTCTACCTTTGGGATGACATATGGATCCATAGTGCTTGCCATGGGAAATAAAGTCCGTTGTCTCTGACAACTCTGGCAACTCTCATTGATTGTATAATTCAGTTTAATAGTCAAAATGACTTCTGGCTACTTACTCGTTATCTGCCTAAGTTAACCATCCAACTGACAAGCAATGGAAGGCATACTTAAAACAGTTGCATTTCAGGTGACAGGGGAAGTCCAGGATTAATTATAGCCATTGCAGTCTTGCAACTCACATTATCACAGTGACACTTAACTAGAGCATAAACCAGTCATTGCATGTGCTGTTTTTTGTTTGTTTGTTTGTTTGTTTTTAAGGCCAAGTGATTGACTCAAAATGGATATGTGACTTAAGCTGTTCCAATCGGAATGAAGCCCAGGTTGGAGAAATAGATCTTTTTCTGTTGGAGAGTAAGTTTGGATAGATAATCTAAAATCTGGGACATCTGTAGCCCCTTTGCTACCACAACAGAGATGATATTTTTAAAGACTATTTTGGATGGATGGAACTAGAGATTATCATACTAGGTGAAATAAGTCAGAAAGAGAAAGACAAATACTATATGATATCACCTATATGTGGAATCTAAAAGATGATAAAATGAACTTATTTACAAACCAGAAAAAGACTCACAGACACAGAAAACAAACATAGTTACCAAAGGGGAAGTAGTTGAGGGATAAATTAGGAGTTTGGGATTAGCAGATACTAACTACTATCTATAAAATAGACAAACAGCAAAGTCCTACTGTATAGCACAGGTAACTATATTCAATATCCAGTAATAAACCATAATGGAAAAGAATATGAAGAATATACGTTTAACTGAATCACTTTGCCATACACCAGAAACTAACAGCATAAATCAACTATACTTCAATAAAAAATTTTTAAAAGAATTTTGGGGAAGTAATTTTGTATTTGTTAAATCTTGTTGCGCTGCACATGATATCAGTCAGGGTTCAATCAAAGAGAAAGAAGCACTAGAAAATGTGTGTGTTTGTGTGTTTATAGGGATTTGACCTTATGCAATCATGAGAGCTGGTTCAAGTAGTCTCTGTAAGGCTGTTGTCTTTGCTTCAGATGCTGGAGCTTGAAGTTCACAGAGCAGTCAATTAGCAAGTGAAGACAGGTGCAAAGCAGAAGAGAATAAGGAAAGCCTGGGACTTGTGAGCTGGAGCTGGAGCTCATGAGGACAGACACAAACCCATGTCAAGTCTTGTTATTTCTCATCTTAGTGGTATTGGTGTCCTGCAGAAGCTGGGACCTTCTCAGAGCTAAATACTTACATGTGTCATGGGAATTGGAGCCTCTGAAAGAGGATCCAAGGGAAGTTAGAGCAGAGGCAAGTTTGCCACTGCCTTACAAGAAGGTATGCCAGCAGATGAATGACCACATATGTGAGCTACAAAATGACTGCTGTTTCACTTCTGCCCTCAAATCTCTCCCATAAGAATAATTGCTCTTGTGGTCTATTCTAGCTAGAAACATGCAAGGAAGGGAATTCTGGAAAATGTAATTCAGCCTAACCAAATTGACATAGTATAAAGCTACCACACTACCCATTCATTGAGTTAATGGCATGCACTCCTTTGTAGAGAAGCTAGAAACCACCTAGAACAAAGGTTTTGCTTTCAGATTGAGGTTTCCAAGCAAAATTATTATTGATTCCTTGGTGAGACAACTGTCTAAACAGTTCACCTTTATTCACAGAGAAAGGGACTCTAAACGTCTTGTTATATCAAATTCAAAGCATTGAAGTCTGAATCTGGACTTTTGCCATAAGTCACAATATAATAGCCATCCAGAGAGGACTCAGAATATGTGTAATAGAAGTACTATTCAGGAGGAAAAAGAGAGTCCCCTTCTCCCCCAACTTAGTGGAAACAAGGAATCAGATATGCATATATTTCAAGGTAAAATCTCGTGGGGATGTGGTTAAAGAGAAAGTAGAGAGCAAAGTAGCTTTTCCCAGTTATTAGAAAAGATTGTTCTGTAGGATGCTTCCTCTCTCCCAATATGGGGATGGTCCCAGAAGAATAAAACATGGTAACGTGTGATAATTAGAGAAAAGAGCTGAATCATCATTCCTAACCTGCTCTCAGCTCTTATGTCTAGCTCAAGGAACATTCTCACATGCTCTGGGGGACTTGAGAGCAAGGGGATCCCACCATAAAGGCTACAGAATGGAGAGATGAAGGATGCGGCCAAGCCTTAGTTGGCATGGTTGCATCATCAAGGGGGAAATAAGAGACTCTTTACATCACAGACACTACAGTGGACACCAAACCAAGAGACCCAGGAGTCGCATCAGACATCCTGAAGCAGTGATGGCTAAGAATATAGAAAACAACGTTTGAATGCAAGCACTCTCTTTCCCCATTGCCTTTAGGGCACATAACCCCTCCTACCACAATCACAATGAATCTACCCGTACACTGAGTGGAATGAGAAGACAACCTGCAAGACGGAGCATTTATCTGAAAGTGATTTTACAAAAGAAGAAATGGAAGTACCATTAATTGTCAAGGTAAAGATTTTCCCTGCTACATCGTGGGGTAGAGGCTCATGAAGAACGTTTAATTACAGAAAAAAAATTTAAACTACACTTTCCTTGTAAAATAAGTAGATGTGCCATCTTCTCACTTTACCACAAAAAGAAGCCAGCCTGAAGACAAAAGGCAGAGTGAAGAGAATTTGGGGAAAATAGAACAAAGGCCCTGCCTGATCAAAACGTTTAAGAAACCTGCTGAACTTCTAGGTTGATGAGCCAATCAACTTCTAACATTGTTAAATCCAGTCTGTGTGGGGTTCTCTGTTACTTGGATCTTTATTAGGTTTAAAGATAAGCAATTTAAATCAGCCAGTAAGTCAAAACTGGGAATTGAATATAAAATATCTAACATCCCAAACTGGACTCTTAATCACTGAGCATAATACAAAGCTCACATGCCATTCCCGTTGTGTTGTTCGCTGCATCTGCAACCACTTGCTACTCAAAGTGTGGTCCAAGGACCAGCAGCATCGGCATCACCTGGGAGCTTGTTAGGAGAGCCGATCTTAAGGCTCTAGCCACTCCAGACCTATGAGAATTTGCAACTTAACAAGATTCCCAGGTGGTTCATATGTACATTAAATTTTGTGAAATACAGTTCTAAGTCATTTTTTTCTTTGGGTTCTTACAGCATGTTCCTTACAGTAGCTAGTTACATACTCTCCTATCTCCTCACCAAAACTGTGATACCCCAGAAGGCAGGAAATAGGTATTATTATTTTTTATGTTCTAACCACTTGTGATAAAGATTGCTATTTGTCCACTGAAACATTCTTTCAGTCTTTCTAGGTACCTTGCTAATCCACATTTCCCATAGGTGTGACCAGGTGACTGAGTTCTCTCCAAAATAACACAAGCAGAAATATTGTGTACTACTTCTGTGCCTAGGTCTCCAGACTGTGGGTATGCTTTCTCTTTTTCCCCTTCCCTTTGGCTGGAATCCACTGGGACTCAGTCTTTATTATGCAATGAGACACTGGAGAATTACAGACCGAGGATCTCAAAGAAGCCTGGATCTCTGAATAACTGTGTGGAGCAGAGCTACTCTGCCAAACTGAATCACTCACCTTGTAATAGTTACACAAGAGAGAAATAATTGTCTATATTCTCCAGGCTACTTATTTATAGTAGAGGCTTTTTGATATGGCAGCATAGTCTTAACCCTAGATAACGCACCACTCCATCCTATAATAGACCTTAGCTTATAATTCACCCTGTAGAGGGAGAATGGCCTCAGACACACAGTTCTCCTGCCTTGTACCCTTTGTTTGCTAAGATAAACCAAGCTGATAGCTTTCCATCTGAGAGAGCTGAGCCATTTACTCGGAACATACCTAGCCTAGCCAAAGGTAACAAGCCCAAGTGCCTTCAAACACCAGGCCAGTGACTTAGTGACATCAGCGAGTGAAGAGAAGGGCGGGTAGGGAAACGGACAGCATGCCCCTGCTTAAGGCACACAAATTTAAGCTACAGAAAACTGCCTTCCCAAGCCAAACATAGCCCTAGAGCTGCGTGTTCTTGTACCCTGTTCCCCCTCAGTCGGCAGGACCAGCACAAGGGCGGTAACAATGTAGTAAATTAGCAAGTCACTAGGAATTCAGAGTACTGACACGCTTTCCTTAGCGCCTTAAGTTGCCCAACCTGATCTGTGCAGGGCAGTGTACTACTCCTTTATTCTCGGGTCTATGGAGGTCTCCACTAGGGTGGCGACATCCCGTGATTTACCTATTAGTCGGTATTAAAAACGGTTTCCTGGAAAGCCCTGCACAACGCCTGGGCACTCAAAGGCGTGTGTCTGAGGAGCGCACCGGGAAGGCGAAGACAGAAGGACCTGCCGAAGCCGAGAAGGAGACCGCGAGCGGGAGGAGAAGCAGCCGAGCGGAGGAGGCGGGGGCGGGGGAGGCGGTGCGGAGGCGCAGGACCGCGGGAGGAAGAGGGCGGGAACCCGGAGGGGCCCTGGAGAAGAGGAGGGAGGAGCACCTGGAGCCTCCCGCCCGCGCTCCCGGCTGGCTCGGAGCAGGCGCACTGGCGGCGCTCGCCCGCGTCCCCTTCCCCGCCCTCGGCCGTCGCCAGAGCGCAGAATCGCTTCAGGGCTGGCGGCTGGGCCCGCGGCCGCCGCCCTCCCGCCTCGCCGCCGCGCTGCCCGCTTCGCCCTCGACCTCGCCGCGCCTTCCCGCCCCGGACGCCCTGGGCCCTGGCGGAGGTAACTGCCCGCAGATTCCTGCCCCTCACGGCCCCAGCCTCCTCCCCTCGGCGTCGGGCCCGGCGTCCTCGGGCTCCTCGGTCCCCCTCACACCCTCCTGTCGTGCACGCCCGCGACCTCCCCCAGCCCCGCCATCCCCCGCCGCACCCAGCTGCCTCGTCCTGTCCCTCTGCCCGGTCCCCCGGCTTCCCCCGCGTCGTCCTCCCGCCGCAGCATCTTCAGGCCGACGGAGGTGCGTGGGCTCCGAGCGGCCCAGGTTGCTGGGAGCTGGCTGGGGACGAAATCTGGTTCGGCCCAGACCTCGGCCCCAGACCGGGTCCTCCAGCTCCAGTGCCGTCCCCGGTGGGCACCGCGGTGGCACCTCGCGGAGTAGAGGGCCGCCCTGCCGCGCAGGATCCGGTTGGGAACCTCAAAGGAGTCCCCTGGGGTTGATTTCTGCGACGTGCTCTTAAGGTAACTCCTGTGTTGACCTTAGTGGGTGATAAATTGAACGCTCAGGAATGGACGCCAATTTTTAGACTTGTCTGTTGTGGAAACCACAGAACAAGTTGGATTATTCTCTTGAAATTGCTTTTGCCAGTGTGTTTTAAATAAAGGTGCTTTTAAGGGGTGGACTTTACATATTTCTTCTCTCGCATATTTTGTGAGTGTGGTAGAGTTTATTTTTATATCTTTCTTCCATTAACTAATTTGACTTGTTTCGTGATGTTTGTTAGTATCCATCCGTATGTAGCATTAGTGTTTTGAGTGCCAGTTCAGTATGTAGCAAAAATAACCTCTGCTACATTACAGGAGGTGATTTTTAGAGTTTTAAAAGATAGAAAACCATCCATCATCAAATTCTGTAGGGCTCTATCTTTACATCTTGAAATGATTAGCTATCTTTTTATCCTTTACATTTTAATTGACAAACTCATAAGTATACATAGGGAGTATTTACAGCAAATCCCTGGCTTAAGTATTTAAGTATATACTGAATCTCTAATCTAGGAGAGGAAAGGATTCTTTAAAAATGTGGAGTTACCACACATCACCAAAAAATAACATTAATTCCTTGATATCATCTACTATCTAGTCACATTCAATTTTCCCTGATTGTCTTTTTAAAATCTGAAATAATTTTAAGTTTACAAGAAGTTGCAAGAATAATATAAAGAACTCCTAAACATTATCCAGATTGGCCACTTATTTTTATTTTGTTCATCTTTATCCTTCTCTTTATACTTGTGCACACACTTTTTTCTGAACTATTTGATCAATTTCTTTTTTCTGTTTTCTTCTAATTGAAGTATAGTCAGTTTACAATGTCATATCAATTTGTGATGTACAGCATGTTTTAGTTATACATATACATACATATGTTCCCTTTCATATTCTTTTTCATTATAGCTCACTACAAGGTATTGAATATAATTCCCTGTGCTGTACAGTAGAAACTTGTTCATTTTTTGTTCATCTACTTTATATATAGTAGTTAGAATTTGCAAATCTCAAACTCCAAATGTATCCCTTCCCACCTCTTTCCCCCCAATAGCCATAAATTTTCTGTCTATGAGTCTGTTTCTGTTTTCTGAATAAGTTCATTTGTGTCTTTTTTTTTTTTTTTTTAGATTCCATATATAAGTGCTATCATATGGTATTTTTCTTTCTCTTTTGGACTTACTTCACTTAGAATGACTATCTCCAGGTCTATCTGTGTTGCTGTACATGGGATCATTTTTATTCTTTTTTATGGCTGAGTAGTATTCCATTGTATAAATATACCACAACTTCTTTATCCAGTCATCTGTTGATGGACATTTAGGTTGTTTCTGTGTCTTGGCTATTGTAAATAGTGCTGCTATGAACATTGGGGTGCATGTATCTTTTTGAATGAGCGTTCCCTCCAGATATATGCCCAGGAATGGGATTGCTGGATCATATGGTGAGTCTATTTTTAGATTTTTGAGGCATCTCCATACTATTTTCCATAATAGCTGCACCAAACTACCTTCCCATCAACAGTATAGGAGGGTTTCCTTTTCCTCACACCCTCTCCAGCATTCTGAACTATTTGAGAGTGGCTTGCATACATCATGCCTCTTTCCACCTTGATACTCAGTACCATGCACATTTCCTAAGAGCAATGGTATTCTTTTACATAAACAAGGACAGTTAAGCAGTTCAGGAATTTTAGCAATGATAACATTATTTTTATCTATATTACAGCCCATATTCCAAGTATGTCACTTGTCACAATAATATTCTTTATAGCAAAATTTCTGGTGCAGGATATAATTCAGGATATTACATTGCACTTATGTCTTATATTGTTAATCTTCTTTAACTTGGAACAGATCTTGAGCCTTTATTTTGATGACAGTGACATTTTTAAGAAATCGTATTTTCCTCAATTTGGATTAGTTTCCTCATGCATAGACTTAGGTTTGGATTTTTTTGGTGGAAATATTATATAAGTAAAGTTCTGTCTTTTTCAAGTTATCACAACCAAAGGAGTATACTGTCTGCCCCTTATAGGTTAAGATATTATCCCTTTTCTCCACTATTGGTATTTTTTCTTTTCTCTTTTTTTTTGTAAATTATGAAGTAATTTGTGGGATTATACCGCTAGGTTGTGTAAATATCCTATTCCTCATCAGAATCCTCCCTCTCTTTCTGTTTGATTTAGCATCCATTGATAGTTCTTTTGTGAATCAGTTTTTACTATGATCATTGCAAAATGTTGATATTCCACATCTACCACCATATAAAGTGTGGTCTCATTTATCCTTACTTTACTTAATAGACTAACCTGTTGCTCATCTTATTTATTTTGACACTCACAGTGTCCCAGATTTGGCTCTTCAGTCTCATTCTTTTTCTTTTTGACATGCCTCTACCATACATTTACTTCTTTACTTTGGACCACAAGATATTCCAGGTCCATCTGGTTCCTTTCCTACCCCAACCCTGAAATCAGCAGTTTTTCCCAGGAGTGCTCTAGTTCCTCTTACTGAAGAATGGTATTTAGAAATCAAGATCTGGGTGTTAAAAAAAAAAAAAAAGATCTGAGTGTTAAGTTTGCTCATTGTTACTAGGCTGTAATTACTTTTGGTCTTTTTAGAGGATAGAGGTAGAAATAGTGATTTGTATACTGATACATTCATGTATTAACAGCCATCTAATCCTCAGTTTCTCTTCCTATTCAGGATTTTACAGCTATCTAATATTGTCCTTTATCATGAAAGGATAAAAATTTACAATTACTGCATTTAGTTGTCAGGTTTTTTGTTTGGGACCAGTTTCTCAATCTTTTCCCAACTTTCATAGAAGGTTACAGATCAGTTATTTTGTGGAATGTCCCTCAGTTTGGATTTCCCTTGTATTTCCTTGTGATTAGATTCAGGTTATGTTCTTTTACACTTATGTTCCAGAGATTTTTTTCTCATTTTAATGATTAGGTGGCAGATGATTTCTATTTGTCCCATTTCTGATCATTTTCATTTTGATCACTGGCTTAGATGGAATCTGCCTTGTTTCTTCGTTGTAAAGTTACTCTTTTGTCTTTTGTAATTAATGAGTATTTTATAGGGAGATATTTTGAAACAATATAGATATGCCATTTTTAACAGATATTCAACTTACTGATTAATAAGTAATATTTTAATTTATGGATTCATGGTTTCCCATTTTATTCCATGGATTATAAAATAATTACTATAATTTATTTTGATGCTCAGATTGTCCTCAGTTTGGTCTTTGGGATCCCTTTCGTTATGGCTTCTATGTCCTCACTTTGCTTGGCTCCAACACGCTGTGCCAGGCTCTCCCACTGCATGAACATCCTCCCAGTCACCCAAGAATGGACCATTCACCCCATATTCGCTCCCCTCACCCTAGTTGGGCTCTGACAGACTGTTTTTGGCCTCTACTGCAACTATCCCCACACCCAGCATGAGGACTTGCTGGGCATCTTTACTTGATATTATCTCAGGGCTTCATTTTTATGTTGGTTAGTTTGGGCTTTCTTACAGCTCAGTGGCTTAGCCTTGGATGATCTAGCATTGGAAAATACATAACATCACTTCCATTGTAGTCTTGTTCAGAGGAGTCAAAATCCCACCCAGTTTTTAGGGATGATGCATAAACCAGAGCTCTTAATGAGAAAAATGTGAGTCATGGTGTAAGAAGAGCATATGAAATGGGAGATATTCTTGTAGCCATCTTTGGAAAATACAACTTACCTCATTGAGAAAATCACATCACATAGAAACTATATTGGCAAGATGTTGTCCTAGTTCATATTTATCTTCATGGCCTGAGAAATTACTTGTCAAAGAAGCAAATTCATTTTGCCTGACTATTCAAGATATGAGATACTGAATACATTGTCAACATTTTACCTTAAAAATAGGGTTAACTTGAGCTAATGAAAAAGTAATTTACCGAAACTTTATGAAAATTTTAAACTAAGATCCTCAGTAAGTATTATGGGATGTTATCTTTTGTTGTTTTTTACAGCATCTTGTGGCGTTTTACTTAATTGGTCATTGATATCTTAACAAGCATGGAGATACGATTAGAAGTTTTGACATCAACAAGTATCAAGCAGAAAAAACCCTGGCCCCGAGTCTCCTGGCTGGGACAGGTAGGTTTTTCTTTACTCAAATAGTATCAGTTGTAATATATATTAAATGTATGCTTTGCCTCTAAGATTGAAGAAAGTTCTGTGACCTTTAAAAAATAAAATATGTGTAGAAGGATCACCTGCCCACTGAACAGGGAACAGGGTTTTGTGTATTTGTGTAGTAAGAAGCTGGCAGAGATAGGAAGGGGGCATCAGTCTTTCTGTGATGTAATCATAGTTGTCACCACTCTCATCACTCTCTTGCTCCTTTTCTCCATCACTTGCTTCATCGTTTCACTGTCCTCTGTTGCTTTGCTCTTGGAGACTGGGATAACGTGTCATCCTCGCTCTCCTCTGCTCTGCTCTCCTGGGAATTCTGGGATGTAATCTCTTACCTTGCAAAGTCCCAGTTTTTGAAATTGCACAGCCAGAAAGCCTCTCTGCAGTTGTTGAGGATGAGCATGGCTTTCACTCTGCAAACTAACAACTACAGGGTCTTTCTGAGCAGAGACGCTTGTTTAATGAGTCTTGTGTCCTGGTGAATCTTGGAATGACCACACAGGTGATGAAGCAGCCTCATGTCCAACTGGAAGTTTTCCAGTAAGCTCAGAGCATTTTCCCGATATTTTCTAAAACTGAAGTCTAGGAATAGCATGACACTGCTTCAGAAATGAAAAGTCGTATCTATTTTAGTCTAAGTAAATAATTTAAAAACCTGCCCATACTGCTGTTCAGATTGATGAGATTAAACAGCAGAAGACTCAGATTAGGCTAGCAGAATTGGAAGATACTCCTATAATTCTAAACTTCAAAGAAATTTCAGTGTAACCATTAATTCATCCTACCTAGTAATTCTAACAAGAGGTACTTTAAGATAGGATGAAAAATCTTCAGGTTCCATAATCAACCTTATTGTTCACTCTGTGATGTGTAGCATATAGAAATAAATAATCTTTCTTAAATGTCACTGTATTTTCCTTTCTAGGATAGTTTATTTAGGTAAGAGGTTGAATGAATTTCTGACACCTCTTATATCTTATTTCTTCTTTTAGGAAAATGAAGCTGTTTTTCTTTTGGATGATAAATTCATAAATGAAATTAATTTGCTATCAGGAAGGACAAAGAAGAAAATTCCTAGTCTTCAGCCTTTGTTGAAGGATGTTATAGTCCTAACAACATCCAATAATGGTTAAGTAATACTGATCTTTTCAAAAGCCTAGGTAAACTGTACTTTTTAATAACTTGGGAGTAATATTAAGGGAAATATTAGATTGTAAGTATTGCATTTTCTTTTTGGAAACAGATGCCTGGCTGGCTGGGGTACTTGCTACAGGGGAGCTTTTCCTTTGGAACAAAGATCAAGATTGTTTGAAAACTATACAAGCAACTGAAAAGCCTAAGGAAATGATTAAAGCTGCAGTAGGTGGGAGTTTTTTATTTGTTTAAACTGGTTTGACTTGATAGTTAGGAGGAAAAGAGGATAAAACATTTTCCTCTCACTGTCTTAAAAATATATCTTTGTGTAAATATATATATATTTCCTTATATATGTAAATATTTCTTTGGTGGTGTTCATTTGTAAGACATATTCATCTTGAAGAAAGTCTGGCATGCCTAACATACCTATGGTAGCAATGGGTTCCTGGTATCTCATAATAAGTACATGTTAAAAGTTATTATTATTGTACTTCTAATTAGTCTTACATCCTGAATGGAAACATCATTTAGGTTCCTTATTGTCAGAATAGATAAAATTAGTACTTTGTGGGAGAATTCAGGCTTCAGAGGTTTCAGTACTTTTTGTTTTTTTTTTTAGCAAGCTCTTTGAGACTGTACTTGTATGTATCTGGCAATGGGAAAAGAGTGCTGCTTGTAACTCCTTCTGGATGGATGTTTCTTTGGGAACATTTGGAATTCAAGAATATCTTATCTTCTAAAAGCCCTACATTGGTGGGCCAGTGGTCCCAAGTTATGCCTGAAGAAGCAGTGCCTTTGCCTTCCCCTGAAGATAAAGAAGCTGTAGTACATGCTGTTTTTATAAAAAATGAGGTAAAATCCAAATCAGACACGGTGTTATACAAGTTGAGATCTCAGACTCAAAGAGCAGACACCACCTGGGAAGCTGTTGAACAGAGTGTATAATGACATAGCTATGTATTTCCAGTCATCATGCATTGTCACAGTAATTGTAAAATTATCATGGAAAAAAAATTTTTATATTTCTTGGTCACATTTTGAAAGATGTTTATTAAAAATGGTTTGAACTTGGAGCTTCCTTTGTCTTTCCCTAGTTTTACTTTTCCCTAGTTTTGGAATATAACTGGTTTTGTGATCAAAAAAGCTAGAATTGTTGATATTAACTAAGCCAATTATTCCCAGGAAATAACACATTCACTAACTAAAAAAACATTTAAAATAGCTCTTTGTATGCATTTTATTACCCAGTCCACTATTGTGAGAAATTGCATTTTGAAGTTTTATTGTTTTCCTATACCTCCCTCAACCCCCACCAATAGTGCCCCATTTTAAATAATATATAACTATAAAAGAGAAAAATAAATATGTAAGCATATATAAATAAATGGCAGTGTTTTCTTAAGAGAGTAAAGTTCACCTTGATTTCCCATTTGAGACATGCCTCTGGCTCAGAAATAAATTACTTAGTCTTTAGCTTAATTAAAAAAAATTTTGGGGGTGTTGGGGGGAGGTAATTAGGTTTATTCATTTATTCATTTATTTACTTACTTATTTTTTAATGGGGGTACTGGGGATTGAACCCAGGACCTCGTGCGTGCTAAGCACACGCTCTACACTAAGCTATACCCTCCCGCCAGCTTAATGTTAAGCTACATGTTAAGAATAAAAATACAAGCAGGATCTTGATATGTTTCATTTATTTTATTTATGATGACAAATGTATGTTGCATAGATCTTGACTTATCTTCAGATTAATTACGTACTAAAGTGTATTAAATTTGCCTGCAGTTATTTGGAGACTGCTGCTTGTGTTCATTTGCTTTCTATTCCGGGGAAAGCCTGAAGTTAACATTTCTAGCAATTCGGTGGCATGAAAATGCACTTACACCTATGAGGTGAGGTAAATGTTTCCTTCTTCCTTGTTTTATAAAACATTATTATCTCTTGGCCCACAAATGCATAATAAGATTAGTAAATGAAATGTGAATTTGAACTTCTGATGCTTTACAAATCCTTTCTTCCTTTAAGTATTGTTCTGTTTCTTTAATTTTCCTTTTATATATTTATTCTAGAAAGTTTTTCTTGTTTTTATTTTGTTTTCCTTCTTGGAATCGAGAATACATGAAAGGTACGGCAGACTATGGCTTTACTTGTCTTAAGACTATAAAGTAACTCTTTTGAAAAGTAATTCAGTTGGAGTTTTTAAAGGACATAACTTACTGAATTCACTGCTATACCTTTTAAATGTGCACGTTTTTTACATTTAAAATAGTTTTATTCTAAAAGCCCAATAAAACAAAATACATTAAAAGCATATAATGACTGGGGGAAGATATAGTTCAAGTGGTAGAGCCCATGCTTAGCATGTGTGAAGTCCTGGGTTCAATCCTCGGCACCTCCTCTAAAAATAAATAAATAGACCTAATTACTTTCTCCCACAAAAAAATAAAATAAAATAAAATTTTTGAAAAAGCATATAATGACTAAGATTTAGTAAAACAGTGAGGGTTTTTTGTTTTTTCTGTTTATTTTCTTTGTTTTCTATGCTAGCAGTACTTTTATTAAAGTATAATTTATATAAAGTAAAATGAACAAATCTTAAATGTACAGCTAGATGGCCTTTGATAAATACACATATGGCTGTAACCATCCTCTTATCAGTGCCACTATCCTAAAAATCCCCTCTTCTCTATTTAATCTGTGTAAAAATGTGTGCAGTAATGTGGAAATATTGTATGTAAACCTTTAGTGGATGCAGATGTGTTTGGGTTGGCTACAGAACATGCCATTACTAACAAAACCCTGATATGGATCTTGCTTGTTTAACTAGCAGTTGCTCTTTTGCGCCCTATATGGAACTTCCAAACAGTTGCTAAGAGACCCCATATATATGTACACATGTAGGAATTTAGTTGGACCCTTTATTTTTTTGTAGTGAAATGTATATATATGCATATTTCCTGTTTTCAATTAGCTCATTACTTTCTTAGATCATTGACATACCATGTTCAATGGGCACAACAAGACTGCCTTCTGCACAGTCTGATTCCTAAGTGTGAATCAGTAAAGTCAAGAGGAGCTCTAATTTCTGCCTTTTCAAGAGACGGACTTACCCTGGCAGTAACTCTTAATCAGAAAGACCCGAAGGTCAGTAAATTAGTAACCTGTAAAAAAGAGTTTAGTTCAGTTTTGAGATTTTTTTTTTTACCCTTAAGATACTTTTTTTTTCTTCTTAATACTACTTTATGTTCTTTAAATTGGTGGTTTCTGATCCAACTTGATGTTGTTAAATTGGTAAAATTTTTAAAATTAGCTGCCATAATTTTCAGAATTTGACCCTTAGAAGTGAAAAGAGGATAGTGGAAAAGGAAGAAAGAAAGGCAAAGTGGTAACTGATACTCCTGAAATGTAGTATAAAAGAAAGAAGACTTATAGGTGGTCAGTATTGCCTTGCCAGTTGGGAAAGTCTCTAGATAGTTCATTGATATAATCTCTAGATCTGCAGAATTATAAGTAAAATAATTTTAATGGTTTTGTTGTCTTTTTTTTTTTTCTTTCTAGTCAACTCAGGTATTATTTATAAACACATTGAATTTTGTTACTCTCTGTGGTAGCCTTAAAGGATGTAGTAATAAGAATCCTGTGGTTCCAGCTACACTTATCAGGTAAGAATTCTTTTGTATCTCTAGTGTTTTTATTTTCTTTTCTAATAGGTTAATAAGTTTAAGGCTCTGATAATTCAGTAGGTGTCTAAATAAATATTTAGATAGATAATGCGTTTTAGCATTTGTGCTTGATAGATTCTAATAATTGCTTTATATAAGGAAGGCCTTAAATGCCTCAGGAAAGGGTCTGAAAGGTTAGAAGTCAATGAACATATTTTCTTTTTTGTTTCTTTCTGTGTTGCCTCAGGAGGAGTAGAATCATAATTTGGTAGAGAAATACTGGGCTTAGTTAGAGAGACTGAATGGAATAACCTGGATTGGGAAGACCATTATATACTCAGGTTGAGGTGTTTATAGCCTTTTAAACAAAAGTAGCATTCTCTGCATAAGGGTTGATAGCAACATAAATGGTGATTTTGGATGGCACGTGGACTTAACGCAGGATTGTAGAGCAGGAATATTTCCTCTTGGAGCCTCCAAGTTTCCTTTTCTAGATACTTCTGTGTGTTCTCTGAATTTCCAAAGTTTTTAGGTTCATCCAGGCTGCCTCTTTATTTTCTTTCTCTCCCCAAAAGTTCCTTTCTAGAGGTATTACTGGTCTCAGTTCAGTGGTTTCTTTGACTTAGGGTGGTCATCATTTACAAGAGGAGGAGCTACTTTTTATCCCCATGAAAGAAACATTATTAATATTATTAGATACTTAAGGAGTAGTAATGGCTTTGGGAGGAGGGAGTCTGCTACTGAGTGGAGCTCTGGCAGGCTGCAGAGAAGACAGGCATGGTATTCACTTCAGATCTACCAGTAGATCTTAGCTGTGGACACCACTAGAATTAAAAGTTGTTCTAATTATGATCTAAGGGACTAAAAAGCTCTGCTTTTTTAGGTAGTATTTCCATCTTATGGTTTGCTTATGAATCTAGGTAAATTTCTAATTGGTATGTTGTGTAGAGTAGATGTTCATACACAAACGCCTTT
The DNA here is from genome assembly GCF_009834535.1 of Camelus ferus. NCBI lineage: Eukaryota > Metazoa > Chordata > Mammalia > Artiodactyla > Camelidae > Camelus > Camelus ferus. The sequence continues at coordinate 25,893,334 of NC_045698.1, read as the reverse complement.
TTTCTTACCTTTTTTCTGGAAAGTAAAATACACAAAATGTATGTGACATTTGCCTACAATTCATTCTTTTGCCATTATTTTTTGAAGTGTCTCACCCCTCCTTGGCCATTATAAATTGTCAAAGACATGTCCTTTCTAAACATATTGTCTTGCTTTTTCTAGGTCATACTGGGTTGGTGGTATCAGCTGGACTCATGACAGTCTTTTTCTGGCTTGTGTGTTAAAACGTGGCTCCCTAGTTTTGTTGACCTGCCAAGGTGAATTGCTAACATTAATTACATTTGGTTGCTCTATAGAATTTGGGCCAGCAGAATTTATTCCTCTTCACCCACTAATAACATATAGGTGAGACATTTGAATTGTTTTAATTTATTTACAGATTTTTTCTCTTTTGATATTATTTTACGTTTTTTTTTAATAATTTCGTCTTTCACATTGTCTTATTCTTTCTTTGAGTCTGTCATCTCAATATGTTTCTTATTTATAGTTTTCTTCTATTTCTTTTTGTGGCTTAATCCTGGTGAGAATTTAACATTGTGGCTATGTAAGTATATGTTATTTAAATATTCAATAGCACTAAAAATGTATCTTCTTTGATATAAAAGTTAATAAAAACATGATATGTCCGTTACTGTTTTAAAAGAAGAACACAATTACTTAAATTAATAACTCAAAATTAACTTGGCATATGTATTTATTTACTTTTTTCCTAGAGGGAAAAAGGGGAAAAGTTGTTGGAAATGGATAGAAGACTTTAGAATTTAGCCATATTTTAATTTTTAGTGAGATGGGGTAGCAGTTTGGCTTTGGAGTCATACAGATCAAGATTCAAATCTGGGTTCTTCTGTTTATTAGTTGTGTGACTTTGGGTAAGTTATTCTTCAAGCCTCTGTTTCTTTTACTGTGAAATGCAGACGACAATAATTGTCTCTTAGGATTGAGGGATAAAGTAGTAAGTGCTCAGTAAATGTTTGTTGTTACTGATGTTGGGAGTATTATATATGGCTAGCCACATATACACAGGTTTGTACAAAACAAAAAAAATTGGAAAAGGTCTTTGAAACTAATCCATTCCCTTTGCTTTATAAAAAGGAAACTGAAGAGGGCTGTCCTTCTGATTATATTTAGCAAAAAGTTGTGCTTAATTTTTAGCAGTAGAAAATTCTAATGGGAAAACTTATCACTTCATGCAGTGAAAGTGTTTTTTTCCTTGTTTCTTCTGGTCTGATTCATAATTGACTTGAATTTCTTCACATTTTCCTTTAAAATTAATATTTGGGGTCTTTCAAAATGGATTGCTTCTTCTGATTATGAAAGTAATACATACTCATTATTTTAAAAACTTAAAAATCAAATGGTACAAAACTAAATAATGTAGAAAGTGAAAGACTTGTAATCCTGTTCCTCAGAGATAGCAATTATTAGCATTTGAGTGTGTTGTCCTCCAAATTAAAAAATTTATATAACAATTACAATAACATTAGTTTCTTTTTTAAAGCAAAATAAATTATATGATATATGCTGTTTACTATTTTGCTTTTTTATTTAACTCCATGTCTTATACATCTTTCCACATGGTCACTTTTTATTAGTTGTATAGATTTCATAAGTGTGTACATTCTATAACTAGTCTTCTATTGTGGACCATTTGGCTAATAAAATCTAAATTTGAATAGTTCCCTAACCAGAAAAAAATTTGTATTTTTATTATTTGTTCTCTTTATATTTATAAAACCCCCAAATTAATAATCAATGATATTAAGTACTTAGAATCAGGCGCCATAACAATAAATAACTACATTTATGTGGAAACTCAGTCAAATTTAATCTTAAGCTGATAAAATTTTACTTACCACCATCCTCTTCAAATTTCTTTTCTTTTCCTTAACAACAAACATACTCATAACTCCTAATTATATTCTTATAATATATGGTAAGAAGGAAAGTTAACTATTTAACTCTCTTTAATAGTAAATAATGAACCACCTCAATTCTTTTCTGAAAGAGGTTCAATAAAACTAGATTAAAAACAAAATAGAGTAAATGCCACAATTCTGAGAAAATTTTAAAAACCACGTAAGTCCGTATGAGTCACTTATGCTTTCTTTACAGATATATACATGTTTAATATTTTTGTATTTAATTTGTTTGCTTTTTTATTATTCTAGAACTTTTAATCTTTTTGTTTTTTTCTTTTTGTTTGGAATAATATGACTGTTTCTGTTAAGATTTTTCTCTCACTAATTCTTGAATTTTGATGTTTATTTGCTAGACCACAGCAGTTTACATTTCAAGATTCGACTAATTCTGTAGATTCATCAGCTTCTGATAGTGACCCTATGAGACAGAGATTTTCTATAAAAGCACACTCACGGTTACCCTACCTCATTATTTCTGATGGATACATGATCACAACCCTTCGATTTCTTGATAATCTGTCTCCGTCAGTGCTCATGAAATCCCTTCTACTTGATTCAACCCAGAGACTTGAGAAAACATACCAAAGTGTGATATTGTCTAAGGTATAGTGCTTTTTGGTATCATTAGTGAAAGTTGGCTTCTTAGTCTTTTCAGATTTTAAACTGTGCTGACAGTTATATCCTTGGATTATATACAGTTGTCTATCGAAGTCTTAATTGTAGTAGAATTATGGGTAAAATTTTGCTCTTGGAAATCTTTTATCTTTTCTTCTATAGCCAAACAGCAAAGGGCTGAACTTGAGATCACTGGATTCCCTAAAATCTAGCCTGTTAAAACACCAAGGAAATGAACATTCAGCTGATTTTACTGTCCCGAGATTCTTGCAGGCAGAAGAAACAATGAAATTAAATGAAAAAACAGCAAATTTACAGGTACTTAGTAACAGTGTTTTATATACTTTGAGCAGTTACATATTGACTTTGTTCTTGTTTTTCTCTTATTAAAGAAAGAGAAACTTGAGAACATCAAATAATTCTACTTGTAAGGTATTTAATGATACTAAGTATAATTTTTTTCACTCATGTTTTAGGATTTTGAAGCAGAAGAAACTAATGAAGGCAAACACTTTCCAAACAACTTACTCTCCTTTTGCAATCGAAAAAGTGATCTATTGTTTAGTAGTGCCAAGGAAGGAAGGTTGGAATTTGCTTCTATGTTTGATACGATACATGCAAAGGATGATACTGAAGAGACAGATAAAACTGTTACAGAGCTACATTCTGTCCAGAAAAATCTCCTTTCGGCATGGACTATAGGAATTTCAAAAAATGTGACAGAAAAAGATTTAATGTTAAATTACACAGTAGTTTGTATCACTCATTTTTTCTACATTCTTCAATTTATAAAATGTCCTTTCCCAAAACTTGATCTTTTTCTAAGCAAGAGCCCAGTATATGATGCATGGGTACTTTGTGTCTTGCAACTTTTTCATCAGTGTTTATCAGTCCACTACTGGGATTTGAGGTACGGACAAGATGTAGGACATTTGGTAAAGCTGACATCAAATACTGTAAAGCTTTTGCTGACTCAACAGCAAGAAGGTCAGTTATTCTCGGAGAAGCTTTTAGCTTGTTTTCATTTACTCATAATGGTAGCTGATAATTTAAATGGCATATACAGCCTTCAGCCTGAAGTGATTTCAGCATCTGCTGATGGAAGTGGAACAGTAAAGCAAGATTCATTGATGGTACCCATTTTTCAAATGTTTCAAGATAGTGGTTCTCAGGAAAGCTGGTCTTGGAGCTCATCTTTCAAGATTCGTCCTCAAGTATTGAATCTTGTTCAACAGCCAGGACACAGGTATAATGACTTAATATTAGGATACCATCAGTATTATAGATGTTAAAAATTGAGATATAATTCCCATACTGTGAAATTCACCATTTTAAAGTGTACAAATCCCTTATTTTTTTTTAGTATAATCACAAGGTTGTAGAACGATTAGCACAAATTCCAGAATATTTTTATCACCCCAAAAGGAAACCCTGTATCCTCAGCACTATAGATTTTATGTTATTTAAAAATATTTTAGGGTTTATGCCAAAAGTTATTCAACACACATATTTTACTAATCTTGGACAACCATAATACTGTTGATAGATTTTGGTTTAGGTAAGCACTGTAGAAAAATGACTGTAGGTACATAAAACATTTATGGAGGTTTTAAAAATATGTTATGCATTTTTTTGATCAGTGGACTTTGTGCTATATTTAAATCTGATCAGTTTGTATATGTGTTATCACCTCAGTGAAGAGTACAGGCAGGGGAAAAAAAAAAGGCTTAGGAAGAGGCTCATTCTTACCCCTAGTCTGAAATTTGGTTGTGATGATTACCTAATTTTGTGTGCAGATTGATTGTTCTCTGGAGAACATTGTACAGAAAAACTTTGTGGTATCAAACACAGTTAAGTCAAAGAGTTCCTGAAGATGACATACACTTAACTGAAAAGATGACACACGAAGCATCTACTGTCAAGTCCCTGTTATGTCATATACAGGCTACATTGCAGACTGCTGGCGTTCGCTTGAACCAGACCTTACAACTTAAACCCATCAATGGTCAGTATCTTATAAACAGTTTCTTCTTCTAGGAACAAGCAATATCGTTAGCTGGACTTTGGTTTTATTAATTGGTTGTATTGGTTGTAGTTATTTGTTTTTTTCAAAATAATTTCTGGCTGAACAGTATCCACTAAATTTTAAAACAAGTAAATTTTTATAAAGTAATTGAATTAACTGTGGCTAATTGTTGGTTAACAACTTTGTAGGTGAAGAGTGCTTCCTATTAGGATCATATGAAAAATCTGTTCAAATATGGAAGAAAGCTCTGCAAGAAACCCAAGAGAAAGGTAGGGGAGTGTTAAAAAATATTACTTGCTATATTATTGGTAGGAACATATTTTAGCATGCTGTAGAGCTTAAAAATAATTACAGATTTCTGAGTGTTTACAATTTCTTAATGTTAAAATAGAATACATAATGTAGGTCCCTTGGCTGTCAGAAATAGTTATTTAAAATTATTCTTAGTCTTGAAATTTGTAGCACCTCGGTTTTTTTTTTTGTTGTTGTTGTATTTTTTGGAATCCATGGATAAGGCTCCTCTGTCCTGTTTTTTGGTTAGTGATGGAACCTATGATTTATTGCTGATGGGAGAAAAATGAGGCTTAAATCTTAAATTAAAAAATTTTTTGTCATTTAGAGGGGCTGCAAGTATCTAAATAAGAAACCATGGGTCACATATTTTGTCACCTCATTGCAGACTTATAGAAACATGTAGCCTAGGCTCTCTCCACTTAAGTAATTCAACTTTAAGAGTTTCCTATAAGTTAGACTGACTGTGGGCTAATTGGAGTTTTGATGAGAATATAGGGGTGTGGAGTCTAGAAACTGGTGATAGCTTTTATGATATAGAGCTGAGGTTATGATAGGTTCTCAGCTAGTGACCTTGCAGCTAGCTTTGACTATAACCAGTACATGATCAGGTTTGGCCAATTTTTTATTTTTTAATTATTTTTTTTAATTGAGTTATAGTCAGTTTACAATGTTGTGTCAGTTTCCAGTGTAGAGCGCAATTTTTCAGTTATACATGAACATACATATATTCATTGTCACATTCTTTTTCACTGTGGGCTACCACAAGATCTTGTATGTATTTCCCTTTGCGATACAGTATAATCTCGTTTATCTGTTCTACATATGCCTGTCAGTATCTACAAATTTCGAACTCCCAGTCTGTCCCTTCCCACCTCCCTCCCCCCTGGCAACCACAAGTTTGTATTCTATGTCTATGAGTCTGTTTCTGTTTTGTATTTATGTTAGGTTTGGCCAATTATTAAATTTATTTTCTGACTGCTGTGGCTTTGTATATTTCATTCACTTATCTACTTAACCAGTACTTATTGAGGGCCTGCTATGTACCTAGTACTGTGTTAGGTACTAGGAATAACTGAAATAAGCAAGTTTACCCTCAAGTTGCCCACAACCTGGAAGAGAGATTACATAAATAACTAGCATGTTTCTCATTATGTTTTGTGGTAGTTGCTGGGGAAGGACAGAAGAGCACTGCATATGGTCTGAGGCTGGAATGCAATCAGTCCTGGGAAAACCTGGACGAGCTGATATTTAAAACTGTGTGAAAATCATCTAATTGAAGTAGTGAGAATGGTTTAACAAAGGAAATAGCATTCCAAAAGCAAAAAGGCATGAAAGGAAAAAAAAAAAAGAATGCCAAAACAAACAAACAAAAAAAAGCATGAGAAACCATGGCAGTTTTGATAAACTACAGTACTTTAACAGGACTAGATTACATGAAATATGTATGTAACCTGGAGGTTGGGGTGGTGAGAGCTAAAGTGAGAGTCAGAGAACAGATGATAAAGGAACATATTCTGCAGTGCCCCAGGGTTAATATTTTATCCTAAAGATGTGGGATCACTTAATATAAGTAGGAAAGAGAACTTTTCAAATAAATATAGGCCATTTGGAAAGATCACTTTGGTACACCGTGGAGGGCCATTTGTAAGAGTGTGGTGTGGAGATGTGGATTTTACCTAGAAGCAAGAAAATTAGTCAGTTGAGGAGATCCTGAACCAAAGCAATGTCCAGAGTACTGGAGAAGAGAAGTCACATTTGTCAAATATTTAATAGATTTAATCAGTTGGACTTGTGACTGAGTAGAGAAAGAAGCCTGATGTAGTCCTTGCATTTGTCCAACTGGATGGAGAAGAGTGGCATTAAGGTGATGAGAAGTTCTCGTGAAGGAAAGTTTTCATAATGAGTTCCACTGTGGACCATTTCATTTAATTCATGTTTCTAGTTGTATCCATTTGCAATGATTTCTTATAATGGAGGCTGAAAGTAACAGTGGCTTCAACAAGAAGTTTATTTCTCCTTCTTAGAAAAGGAGAAGTTGGCAGCATGGGGCTGATTTGGTGTTTCTGTGGTCTCTTCAAGGACTCATGCTGTTTTAGTTTTTCTTCTCCATCACCAAATGCATTGCTTCCCATCCTAAGGCCATTACATGAGTTAAGAAGGGTGCTGGAGCTCCAGCCATCACATACATCATCTAGGTAGAAGAAAGGAGGAAGGCACGAAGGGCAAGAAAGGGTGCACCTGCTAGCTGAGTTACCTCTCTTTAAGCAGCTTTTCTGGTGGTTCTGCACAGTATTACTATCTCTTCGTTCAGAAATTTGTCTTATTTTCACATGGCCACATCTAGCAAGAAATTGTGATCTGGGTGCGTTGTAACCCCAAATAAAATTAAAATTCTTTTGCTTAGGAAGCATGGCTAAGGGGCAGGCAACCAGCAGTCTCAGTCCTAAGCACCCTTCAGATATTTGAAGGCGGTCATCCTGGGCTCCTGTTTCATTGGATAGTGTTTCTTCTTTGGAAAGTCCTTTGATTATCTATTTGGTATTTGTACAGTTTCTTGTTTTTTGTGGTTGTTTTTTGGTTTTTGGTTTTTTTTAAACTTTCTGTTTCATGTTATGTGTACTTGAGACAGATGTCATTAGTGGATTTTAGTTCTGAGATGAGGCTGATTTGCATCTCTCTTTAGATAAAATCTTAGTCATCCTAGGACCTGATGAAAGAAAATAAAATTGTTCAGAACTTAAAATGAAAAAGAACAAAGTATTGCTGACCTGTTTTTTGTTGAAGTATAAAACATACAGAAAAGTTTACACAACACAAGTGTACAGCTTAATGAATTTTTATAAACTAAATGCTTGCATCTACCCAGTATCCAGGTCAAGAACGTTGCCCAGCTAGCATGTTTTTAATGTAAGCTTAATTCTTTCCTGTTGAAGGAGGAAGAAGGGCGTGTTTTCTCCAGATGCGCTATTATCTTTCCCTTTTATACTGCCACCTCTATAACTATAATTTAAACGACGCTCAAGGATTGTGTGATCAGCTAGTAAGAGAAATACTGAGATGGTCCTACCTACCTGTGAATGAAAATGAAGATTGCTCAGGTATATGCTTTTCAAAAACCAATATGTTTAATGTTAGTAGTTTGTGTTTATAGGTTTAGATGTGAAATTGCTTATGCATAAAAGTTGGTTGCTCTACCCTGTTGTGGTGAATTTGGACGGTCACCTTCTCAGTGGCAGGGTCATGTTTGTGTGTGTTTGTTTTTAATCTTTGGGTCCCTAGGCTTAGCAGTAATAGCCTGCTAAACTGATGTAATTGTTGTCCCACCGCCACATTTGTTGGACATACTATCGGTACCCAAGTACTTTTCATTAATACAGTTATATTTTCTTTAACTGTTGCCTAAGGTGGTTTAGTAAAGTGATGGAAATCACTTTCTGAGGTATTCTGAGTCCTTTTAAAGTCTGTTTAAGAGGCTGCATAGTATCTGGATTGCCCTTTTTAAAAGACGTATAATTACATTAAGCAATAACCAGAGTGAAAGATACATAAGAACAAACACATACTATATTGATAATGGTTGTATGGTGGTAGACATTAGATGTATACTATGCATGTGAATGTGTCAGAAAGGCTTAATGTATCAGAACTTTCTAAACGGAATAAATGGAGTTCATGACAATTTTTTTTTTGTCTTCAGCCACTGTTTATAGATTTCTTATTCTTTGTGATTTTTATCTTTTTAAATTTTTGTGTTTGTTATGGAAGCAGTCCATGTTCATTTTAGACAATTTTGAAAATATAGAAAAGTATAAAGAAGAAAATGAAATCACTCTTAATTCTACCACTTTTTTGTCTATATACATTTATATATGTATATTACCAGAGCTGTATATTGTTTTATAATCTTTTAAATTTAATATTATGATGAATATTTTCCAGTGTAAATTAATATTCTTTTAAAAAACCTATTAAGCCTTTTCCTCATTATTTGCACATTTTAGGTTGTTGCCACTTATTTACTATTTTAAATAATGCTGCAGGGTTCATAAATTTTTGTAAGCATTACTAATGATGTCTTTAGGATAAATTTCTAGAAATGAGTTTACAGATCAAAGAGAATCCATGGTTTTGACTTTTGATGCCTGGATCAAATTGCCCTTGAGAAAGGCCTGCTAGCTGTGGATGAGTGGAAGATTTTTATGTGTGATTTTTTTAACTGACTGGATATTCTTCATTTTTTTTTCAGCAATATTGTCATTAATAATTTGACTTTCAAGATAAGTTGAACCTATAGTAATGTGTTTGTTTTCATTTATAATGATAATTGCTTAGAATCCATTAAGCATATCTCTACTGGGTCAGGAGTCCACAAGACTAGCCCCCAGCTTCAGTGATTCACAGAGAGGACTCCTGAGACTCAGTAGATGGTTGTGCTCACACCTGTGATTCATTACAATGAAAAGGTACAAAGCACAATCAACGGAGAGAAAAACAGCATGGGGTGAAGTCCGGAGGCAGCCAGGCACAAGCTTCCAAGAATCCTTTCCCAACAGATTCACAAAGGACATACTTAATTCCTCCAGCAAAAAGTTGTGACAACACATCTGAGATGTTGCCTACCAGCAAAACTCATTAGAAACTCAGTGCGTAGGGCTTCTAATCAGGGGCTGGTCACGTAGACCCTCTCTGCCTAGCCCATGCCAAAATTCCACACTTTCAGAAAGAAAGCAGGTATTCAGTTAAACAACATTTTTAGTACAATTAGGTCCAGTGAGCCACTCTTCATCAGTTAAAGTGGTGGGAATCCTCCCCATATCCAAGTTCCTAAACCAACCAAAGGTCAATGTTATAAGCAACTTTATAAGCCTTTCGAGTAGTCAAACCTGCTGTTATCTCCTTTCTGCACACTTATCTCATTAAGTTATTGTATGTAGTTATAATTTAATTTTTATTGCATAAGGTTGCTATTACTAACACCTTTACTATGCCATATACAAAATTACCCTTTTAAACTTTTTTAAACTTATGAATGGATACAGTTTTACTCTATGACAATATCTTTTAGAATTAGGTTGCTTCCTGTTTAAGGGGCTTATTCCTGAGTTTTGTATAATGAGTTTTTGCATTATTAAGATTATTGGAAATCATGCCTTTGTATAATTTCTACTCTAAGTCTTTTGCCTAGGAGAAAAAAATTCTTACCCCCTGTATTTTTAACGTTATGTGAAGGAAAGTATGGTTTTCCCAAACTTAGAGTGATTAAACGAAGAGTCCTGCTTGAAGGCTAATAAAATTTTTTCAGAACCCTTTTATGTAAAATAAAGTGTATTAAAAATACCCTTGGAGTGCTTGCTGTAAGAGGAGTGATTGGTGCTGGTGATACAGTGACAAGATAGAAATGGCCATATTCTGGGGGGAGGGTATAGCTCAGTGGTAGAGTGTACACCTAGCATGTGTGAGGTCTGGGGTTCAATCCCCAGTACCTCCATTAAATAAATAAATTAACCTAATTACCCCTACCCAGGGGGAGAAAAGAAGAAATGGCCCTACTCATATAGAACTTAATTAACATTCTTGTGAATATGTACCAAGTGACTTCTGGGACAGAAAGATACTTTGCCATTGTTGGGGCCATAAATCTTGTAAAAATTAATGTTAACTTAGTATTTATCTGTATTTAATAGCTGTTTAACTATTTATTTTCAAATATCCCAATGCTTGTTTCTGTTATTGAGTATTTATTTATTTATTTATTTATTTAATTTTTAGAGGGAGGTAATTAGGTTTATTTATTTTTGGGGGCGTTACTGGGTATTAAACCCAAGACCTTGTACATGCTAAGCATGCACTCGACCACTTGAGCTATACCTTTCCCTCAAGTTTTGATTCTCAAATAGGGATGACACATGTCATCGTGTATGCCTGCTTAGTTTATGTCAGAATCACCCTAGAAATCCTGATGTGACTCTCTCCCTCCCCTGCCTTCTCCCTCTACCCCATGCATTCCTTTTGTGCATACCTCCCAAAAGAATCTTACAGTAATGAGATACTCTTACTAATGGGAGTATATCATAATTCCCAGACCTAATGGTACAGAAAAAAGCATTAAGAATCACTCTTCTGGTGCTTTTCAGATTATCTTTGGAGTAAGCCCTGCCTCCTTTCTTTAAAGAGAGAAAATTAGAAAGGGGAGAAAGAAGAGAAATTAAATAATGAAATGCTAAGCTTGTAAGGCTGGATTGTTTTTATAAATCCTGTCCATGTTTTTAGATAAAACTAGTAATTTGAAGTCATAAGGAGTTCCTTAGTGTATGTGCTCATAATTTGAGCTAATTATTTTTGTTCTACTGTCTTCAAGAAAGTATAGATACCTATTATAAATATAGCTCATGCAGGCCATGGGTGCTCAACTCAGAAGAAAGTTTTAATTACAATTTTCTTCTTGAATACTGTTGGGAACTTAAATATTGCCCCATTTGGATAGTTTGATCAGAATCTCCTTTGGTCATTTGCTGTATGTATCCTGCAGTTCCTGAGGAGTCTCCCTGTGAGCCTGGAATGACTGGGAATGTTCATCCTGAGGCGGCGTTGCGGGTTGTCCAGTCCATGGCTCGCTTCATGGCCGCCTATTTCACCAATCAACTGCTTTGCATTTTGCCACCTCACAATGTGAATGTTCTTCCTCCCCTTCATATTAAAACAGGTAATGGAGTAAATAGATAATTTTCTCACCTTGTTTTTGCACGTAATATTTCAAATCATAATACACAGTGATCATTGTTCTATAGAAATAATACTGTTCTCACCTAGTGCCCGACACATAGGAGACACTCAGGTGAATGTTTACAAATGAATATAATCTGAAGAAGGTGATTGCTTTGGACTTGTTTTTATTGAATATATATTTTTGTAATGATACATTTTAGACACATTAGTATTATGAGGTTTCCATTTTTAAGTAAAAGAGCTGCCACCTTCAAATTTAACAAATTTAACTAGTTTTGAGGATGCTAATTTAGAATTTAATTTTATTTGCACATTTTACTTTTATAATTTTATTCGGGTAATTTTCTTTGTTCTATTTAATCATTTCGTTAATAGAGTCAAAATGTACCTCGATCTGTGCTAGATAACTGCCCTGACCTAATGGAAATAAACACGTACACAGATTTCTATGGTAGTCATTCATTCTACTAATTTGTATAGGTGCCTGCTATGTGTCAAATAGTGTTGTGCGAGCTGGAATTATATTAGCCTGCACCAGATGAAATTAATAAAATATGAAAACATTTGTAGTTTTGTTTTGTTTTAACATATGGAACAGTCTTATCCTAACTGCCATGAACAAAACGGATGAATTACCTGTTCTTTTATGGAATTTACATTTAGCAGGTTGAGACAGAAAATTACATAAATGAATATATAAACAAAGGTATATCAAATGGTGATCATTATTATGCAGAGAATTGAAGTAGAGAAGTGCATTGTGACTGAGTGGCATGTTCAGGTGGTGAATTTAGGAAAGAGCATTCTGGGGGTGACGTTTACCTGAACTCTTAGTGACAGAGAGAGCCAGACATCTACACATAGGACTTAGAGCAGCCTAACCTGAGCCTATGCAAAGGCCACAGAGCAGGAACAAACTTGGCGTGTTTGAGAAGCTGAAAGGCTGATGTGGCTGGAGCACAGAGGTGAGGTGGGGAGTGATATGAGATGAAGTCAGATGATGTAAGCCAGGGTGCGGGATCTGAATTTTAAGTACAATGGGAAGTTATTGGAAGGCTTTCAGCAGGAAATAACATGAAATGACTTATGTAACATGAACATATTTATGTACAGGGCACACATAGGTTACAATAGTGTAAGATATCATGTAATTAGAAGTTTAATAAAGGTAGCAACAAGTGTTTAGTAGATTTACTCACAGAACCATGGGTTTTGAGCTATGTGTTCAGACGCCTCTGTTCTGTAATTGTCTCAGGATGTGGGTGGGAGCGGAGGACTGTCCTCCCCCAGTTGGATGCTTCAACAGGAGGGTTAGTCTCTGGTGTCACCGGGAGTCTTCAGGAGGTTCTCGTCCCTAGGGAGCCTTCTGTGTGAGGTAGGAGAAGAAGGGAAATTGTCTCGAGGTTTCTACTCTGGGTCCCTGCTTCTCTGGGGGAGAAAAGTTGGCCCTGACCTGATTTTGGCTTCTCTTAGGAAACTGGTGTAAGGAGAGGAACAGGTGCTCTGCCCCCTTCTCCACCATGCCCTAACTCAGATTCAGCCTATGCTCCGGGCCTTTTCTCCCTGAGAACGGCCTGTGCTCCTTTCTCTTGCCTTTGTGCTTTCCTCTGACTAATGGGTATTACTTCTTTCCTTATACATTTGACATTATTATTATTACAATTATTTTATATTTAAGCTCTTGTTTTTGTCACAGCCACAGAATTTATCTGTTAAACTCCCTATTTTTAGTAGTGTTTCTGACAACAAATAATATCCTTAATCTGTATAATTTTCCTGAAGAAAAGAAGTAGAACTTCATGTGGTTTTTAGAAAAAAAAAAAAAAAGGTAAAATCCTCGTACTTAGGAAGTGTGTCTCAATTTCTTGTTTTTCTGTGCCACGGGTATTAACAGGACTTTTGCTGTTTGCTCATAATCTTTATCTTTACAGAAGGCTTTACAAACCTAGGGGAGACTCATCTTGATCACGCTCTAGGAAGAAAGGTGATAGCATCATTGAATTGTTTCTGGACAGATTCATAAACATTCATAAAAGCTCAGAGATGCACCTTTTTATTTGCTATGTAAATATTTTTCCAGTGAAGAGGAGAGAGTAGGAGAGAAGGCTCTGTGTTCTTTTCCTATGCCTGAGACTGATTGTAGAAAATTTAAATATCTGAAAGTTGGTACATATCCTTTAATTTTTTTAATCTCCCTCTGTCTTGAAAAATGATATCAGCAGGCTTGATGCACAGTATATTTCATGTTAATCTTTTAAATCAGAGCTAGTGGCAGAATGTATAGGGGATTTGAGTTTCTTATTTGGTGTGATGTTTGCTATGTGAAAGCAGTAAAATTTTCAGAAAATTAAATTATTCAAGTTCTTTTCATGGTACAGTACCTTACTCATAGTGAATTAAAAAATGGAAAAATGTAGTCAGTCTCCTGGCCTTTTGCCTATGCAGAATCAGAGTCACTGACTAAATTTTTCATTTCTTTCCTAATGTTTGCCAAGTGCTTGATGTGGGCAGAGCCTATGAAGATCATGTGAGAGACTAATCATTTCATTCAAAGAGCAGAAACCCACAGTGTACTATTTACCAGTTTTATTCTGAGGGAGTGAGTGAAAAACCTTAGCAATTTGTATTTAAACAAAAATAACAGAGCTGTTGTCATATCTTGAAGTTGCTTACTCAAATCACTTTAATTGGGGAAAGGTACAGAAGCCTGGGGAGAAGGATGTCAATACCCTTTGTATTTAATCTCAGGCCAGACTGAACTCTTGTTGTTAGTCAGGATTATTGAAAATTACACTTTTCTACTTTCTAATACTATTTCAATACACTATTAATACTAATATATTGAACACTTAATATGCCTGAGTATTAATGACCTCGAGTTAGTTTTTTATCACATGATCAGGTACTATGAGGAATGCAGTCAAGTGAAAATGCAGTCTCTGCCCTCCAAACGTCGTAAGGTAGTAGAGAAATAGACGTGTGTTTCACAGCAGCCACAGCAGTAACTGTACACTGTGGCCCAGTACATTTAAGTGTGTGTATGTTTATTTTATCCGACAAAAAAGCTTCTTTAAACTGTACGTATTTACCTTTGTTTTGTGTAATGCACTCTGCACTGTCTCTTCTGTTTCTGTGTCTACTGTTTCATTTTTTAAACAATGTTGACATTTGCTTCATGACCCACTAAGGAGGCAAATTCTTACGTGTTAAAAAAAAAACTATTCTAGAGTATGTTAAAGCATTATTTTACTCCATTCTGTACGTATCTTCCTTGTTGTGGTTCTGTGTGGAAAATACTGATTGAAGAGATCTGTGTAAGGAAGCATGAGCTCTGTTATATATAATTGTAATATCCATTTTCTTTAATTTACTCACAGAGCAGTCCTTTCGACTTATTCCTCTGCAACACTCTAAGGTGGCCAGCGCTGTTCGAGAGCAGAATCTTTCTAATGTGTGGACAGTTGAATATGCCCTTGAATTATTACTTATTGGTGGCCTGGTTCCAGAAGCAGTGTGGCTGGCACATAAACTTGGAGACTGGAAGACGTCTGTTTCGATCGCTGTGGCCTTCCAACTGTTCTGTAAACGTGATAGCAGTTTCCCAAGGTGTGCATTTTTAGGCACATTTAAGTTAAGAAATAGTGTTACGGTGTCATCTAAAGTATACTCATTGCTGGTATTTACACATTTTGTGGAATCCTTAGTTAAGCCTTGTCCAACGGAACTGTCGTCAGTGATGGAAATATTCTGTGTGTGCTGTCCGGTCGGATAGCTACTGGCCATCTGTATTTATTGAGCACTTGAAATGTGGCTAGTAAGACCAAGAAACTGACATTTCAATCTACTTTTAATTAGTTTAAATTTAGAAAGCCGTGCGCAGCTGGCAGCTGCTGTGTGGGACAGTGCAGGGTCTTGCTTTCTGTAGTTAAAACATCTGCTTAGAACTTTTATTTGTTAGTAGTGCCCTCAAAGGGCCTGTAGTCAATGGGAGAGTTTGTCTTTCCCAGACAGGATTTGAGTCTTAAGCTAATCAAACTAATCCCTATGTTTTAACTATTCTGAATATTAGGGAATTGCTGTGTCTTCTATATTTTGCAATTCAGTAATTCAACATATAGTTTATTTATTAAGTAGCCAGTCTGTACTAGGCTCTATACCAGGTATTTTCGTGGATATAAATTTAAATGGTACGTAGTTTCTATGCTTGGGCATTTATGGTTTAATAGAGAAAATAGGACAAAACATTATTATAATTTACATAATGTTGTAAGAAAAGTGCCAGTGGTACAGCGGGGAGAGCAGTAATACCAAGTGAGAGATGGGCAGGAAATACTTTATGTAGGAGATGTCATTTGAGATGGGCATTGGAGGGAAGATGGGATCTTGACAGATTCAGTAGCTGTCGGAAGAGAGAACATTCCAAACATGAGCAAAGGCATGTGGCAAAAACTGAGTTCAGTTTGGTTTGGGTAGAGTACGTATGTAGGCAGCAGTGGGAGGTAAGGATGGATAGATGTATTAGTACCATAATCGGGGAACACCTTACTGCTCTCCTTAATACAATATTTTCTTGATTAGTTCTTTTCTAAATATAGGATGAATAAAGTGAATTTCTCTGTTCTTTAAAATTTCATGGTTAGTTCTTGATGTATGAATGTTTCCTTTTTTTCAAACTTTGGATTAATTTCCCTTAATTTGATATGATTTCAGGTCCAAGAAAAAAGGTCTGAATTTACCACTAAATATGACTCCTGCACAGATTTTCCAGGAAAAACTGCAGTGTTTTTTAGGTCAGCCAGCCTCTTTGGAAGCAAAAACTGAAAACGGCTCAAAATATAAACAATTTACAGGTGCGTTACCTATATATGGTCTGCACATGTATTGGCTTACTTACTGTAAAGCTTATGGTATTTGAAAATGCTTTTAAATACTCACATATATATTAACGCTTTGAAGTAAACTTATCAAAAATAAAACTATGCTATTTATTCTTAATTATGGGAGCATCCAAAACTGACGCAGCTCGAAACACGATGGGCAGTATCTGAATGATATTCTAATTATCCATACATGCCTTTATACTAGTGGTGTTTTGCTGCATTTGGATTATTTTCTTTTGTAGTCATGGAGTCGTAAAATCTCAGACATGGAAGGGTGCTTAGAACTTCTTGCCTGATGCATAAATCATAGTGTTGTTTTTTGTTTTTAATTCAAAAAGTTCAGAGTGGTATTGCAAAGTTAAAAATAATGTTATATTACATGTATTACATAGGTTTACCCAGGAGCCCTATAAAATTTGTCTGTCCTTTTTCAGATGTAGGAATTTAGACAAAAAGTAATGAAGTAAAAAAAAAAAGTAATGAAGTCAGTTATTTAAAATCATATATTTAATGATAAAACCAGGACAACTGTGGGATCCTTTGGTTTTATTAGTGCTTGTCTCTATTAAGAAGTGAGACTTCTGACTCTTGATTGTTAGAACTTATTAAATTGTAACTTCTCTTTCTGGAAAGAACTCATAATACTTGGAAATCAGACTGAAAACTTTTCTTTGATAATTTCTGTCAGTTTATTTTTAAAGTAAATGAAAAGATAATGTATCTATATGAAAGTCAGTTTTGAAAAAAAGGACTAAAAAATTCCCAGTATGAAATTCCAGTTCTGTCAATATATTGTTTTAGGTGCTCTGAAAACTTTCCCACAGTCAGTACATAGATACAATGTATTTCTAGATAAAATATAAAAATGTACATTTAAAGGCTAAGATTTAAAGCAAGTAAGGGAAATTTCCAGGAGTCAAAAACAAAGAGAAAATAAAGTCAGTGGATTCCACTCCTAGGTATTATTTACTCCAGAAAAATAAAGGCATGGGTCCACTGAGAAACCTATATATGAATGTTCATAGCAGCTTTTTCATAATATCCAAAAAATTGAAACAAGCCAAATGCTCATCAACTTATGAATGGTAAACAAACTGATATGTCCATACAAAAATAATAAAGAGGAGCGAACTACTGTTTAATGTGCAACAACATGGATGAATCGCAGAGCCATTATGCTGAATGAAAGAACTCGGAAATAAACCTACACACTGTATGATTCCACTTATGTGGCATTCTATAAAAAGCAACACTATAGAAACAGGAAGCAACTCAGTGGTTACCTGGGAGTAAGGGGGGAACTGACAACAAAGGGGTATAAGAGAACTTTTGTGGAGTGATGGAAATGTTCTTACAGGCTGTATAGATTTGTCAAAACTCATTGATCCATGTACTTAAAAAAGGATGAATTTTGGTGTATGTAAATTATACCTCAACCAACTGATTTAAAAACAAAAAACTCAGCAGATGGTTAGTGAACTGGAAAATGAATTTGAATTCTCTCTGTATATATAGAGAGAGATATAAAAATAAATATATACAAAAGAGATATAAAGAAAAGAGTTGGAAAATATGAAAGAGAAGTTAAACTTTGTACAGTATAGACTAGGAAGACACAACATATGTCAAATAGGAGATCCAGCAGAGCCACACCAGATTCTGGATTTGACTCCCTGGAGAGGGAATGGAATATGATCGGCACCTAAGGAATTTCAACTATGTCTGTAACATTTTATTCTTTTAATCTAAATTAAATACAGGAAAAACATTAATATCAGACAAGGGTGAAAAGTTAGGATATGAGTGTTTTTATATTATATTCTGTACCTTAAAGTATGCTTAAAATATTTCCTAGTATAAAAGTCCCTAAGTCTCCTATTCTATATCGCTATGCATTTTGCCTTCTGGCAAATATATCTGTATATATACAGGTATTTATATAATTGAAGCCATACTGTATGACTGTTTTGTGTATTTCTGGTTTTTTCTTTAGCTTCACAAGTCCTTTTTATTATAAAAGTACAGTGATGGATTATTAAGAAAAAGAAAATAGGGAGAGGGCATAGCTCAGTGGTAGAACGCCTGCCTAGCATGCATGAGGTCCTGGGTTCAATCCCCAGTACCTCCATTAAAAAATAGGTAAACCTAATTATCTCCCCCAAAACAAAACAAAACAAGAAAAAGAAAATAATTACTGTCTCACTGCCTTTCACATGATGTTGTATATTATTTTGGTGTCTTTCCTGACATTCTTTTCTTCCTGTTAGTATTTTTTCTTTTATTATTATTTTTGAGTCAAGACTGTATTCCAAGAATATTTTTATTATATAATTGTTATTATAACACCTTATATAATTTTGGAAAAAGTCTTTGTGCTCTGATTGCCTGTAATCTTAAAGTAACAGAATCTTTATTAAATTTCTGTCTAGAAGTTTGGGTGTTTTGCATGTCAACCAATATGTTTATTTTCAGCAATCAGGTTGTTCAGATACGAAATTTTATCCTACAAAATAGAATGAGAAGTACAATATAAATTTTAACTACTTTACCTAATTTTGTACTTGGTAGATCCCATTGAAGAGGAAGATGCAGGTCTGCTGTTGGGTTCTGTGCAGGAAGTACTGAAAGCAGCAGTTATGGCTGATGCAGATATTCTTTCAGAGACATTTCAGCTTCTGATAAGCTCTGCCAAGGACTTCAGTAAGAGACTGTGCGGCTTAGTGCCGGTCGGCTTGTATCTTCCAGCTCCTCCATTATACTGTCCTCAGCCAGCTGTTCTCAGTGAAGTAAGCTTAGTGCTTAATCTTTTAATTAATTTCAGGCTGATTTTGTCCAGTTGTTAAAGTAATCAACTCGATAACAATCATCAAGTTAAAATTCAAGCTCTGAAGGCAAACATCTGGATCCCAGCTTTACTGTTTATCAATTGTGTAATCTTAGACAAACGATGTTTAGGTTTCCTTAGCTGTAAGTGCAGATGATAAAGTGCTACCTCTGATAGCACCATTGTATTAAATGAGATATCCTGTAAAAGCTTTTAGTTTAGGGCCTAGGACACATAGTAAGTTTACAATAAATGCTTAAATTATTTCAGTAATAAAACAAAATGAAGAGATACTTCTCTGTATCCAGATTTTTAAAAAATAAACATTGTTTAGGGTAGCAAAATAATGACTGTCAGAATTTAGAACCAGATGTTATTTTAGTCTTTTATTCATCTCATTGTCTTTGCCTCTTTTGAGAAACTTGCTTTGATTTTCCTTTGATTTGAAAGGTCATTTTTTTTATCCTGCACTTTTCAATTGATTGTTCTAGTTTATAAATAACAATACTGTATTCCTCTCAGGAACTTTTCCTCTGCTCTTATTGAAAATCCTAACACAATTGCAATTAGCTGGTTTTAAGATGTAAAGTGTTAATGTAAATTATTTACATTTAAATTGTTTTAATATTTGATTAACATTTTGAAGTGATTCTGGTACTGTTTCCTTAACTACTTACTGTTTTAGAATTAGCAACTTCTATCTGAATCTCGTCTTTTCTTTTTTTTTTAAGAGTTATTTGCTATATTCTCATTTGTTATACTTAGAGTTATGTTTCAGTAGGTTAAAATGTTTCATTTGTTGATGTTTCACATCTGAGTCTTCAATATATTGGTTTAGGAATTAGAAATAGCATTTACGACATTTTGGGATATGCTATGCTGACATTCATTTGAGTGGTTACTATTCTTAGTAGTACTTCATTTTATTATTTTTTATTAGAATAATCTTCAATGGTAGGATTTCTCTTAAATGTTGCTCTGTAGCAGTTAGAACCCCTTGTGTTGTAAGTAACAGAAAACTTGGTCAAAATTGGCATAATTGAGAAGCCCAGTTATATTACCAAAGACTTGGACTCTCTCTTTCTAGTTTGTTTTCTAAGGTGTCAGCTTTCGTTTAAGACTGGCTCCCTTTGTGGGAGCAGGATGGCTGCTAGCAGCTTCTAAGGGTACCTTGTCTATGTCCAGAGGGAGTGGGAAGGGGAGAAAGAAAATCAGTAGAAGTATTTTTCTCCCAGCATTCAGAGTAAGAGAACTGAGAGTCATGCTTGTGAGACTGACTGAGGTCAGTTGCCTGTCCTTGAATCAGACACTGGGCTAGGGCTAATGCAAGGAACTGCTTGACAATTGATTAGGACCTTCCCTGGAAGCTGGGGGTATGGGATCAGCTTCCCTGAATCATAGGGAAGAGGCAGATACCCAGATAAAACCTGAGTAGTATTAAGAAGTGGTAATGGTAGGAGGACAGTGGGGAGGCAAATGTTCACAGTACTCACATTATCTCATTCTCTGGGAAATTAATCTGTAGCTACTGGCTTGAATTATATTTATTCAGCAAATATTTATTGGATCCTACCACATATTGGACTTTTTCCTGTACACTGTGATAATACAAAGACAGATGACAAGGCCTTTGCTCTTAGGTAGTTCTCAATAAGTGTGGGAAACAGATGCATAAATCAGTAAGAATAAATAAGTAAAAGCCATAATAGAAGTCTGAGCAAAGCACCATAGTAGCACACAGTGGGAGAGTTTCACAGAGAGGTGACCTTGAAATGTACATAGGATTTTTCCAGGCAGAGGATGGGGAAGGAGTGCTCTGTAACGTTCCACCAGTGGAGTCAGGAGTGGTGGGCTTTAACTTTTGTAGCAGAGGACTCAGGACTAGGGTCGACTTATCCCTTTACATTGTTTGAGGTGAGAGGAGTGTTTCCTTGACACTAGAAATAGCTATAGTTGAGATTTCTGAGGCTGTGCCTCAAAACTTCCTTTATAAACATCGAGGAATATTGTAGCTTGAGAAGCACTATATTTTTACTTCAACATTTTAAATTTCCATTTTACTAGCTACTAAAATGGTGTGTTTTTTTTCCCCCAGGAAGATGGTGATGATCTTCTTTTAAAAGCTGAAAAAGATAATCGCCAAAAGGTGTCTGGAATCCTTCAGCGTGTTCTCCTGCTTTTCCGGGCAGCTCGGTGTTCTTTTCCTGTAGCACAGTGGTACATCTTGCAGTTGAGATGGGCGAGAAAAGTCATGCAGAAGGTATGGAAGTGTCTTAGTCACTTGTGTTCTATGTTAAACAATTTAAATATACTAGTGTTTATTAACTTGTATAATTGTGACGTTTTCCCCATGGAGTCCTGTGCTATAAATCCATAAATTTCAGGCTCATTTACAGTAAGAACCCTAGACAGACCAAGTTCCTTCTGCTGAAATTTAAGGACTCTGAACTGGATCTCTATGCTTAGTCTCATCCTGTCTGGCAGTAGAAAGTGTAACTAGTCAGTTAATTCCAGGTAATTTCAGTTACTTTTTCTCCCACAATCATTGAGGATTTAAACTCAGTTCAGGGTTTGCTCCACTTCTCCCAAGGTGTTATCTGTATTCTGTGGGGTCAGACCATGGGAAGTTCATAGTTAGTTCTTGACTGTGTTGCCTTTCAGTAGTCTCCACCAGTCAGAGTCTACCCCCTGCTGTCTTCTGAGATGTGCAGTTAAGATTGATTCTCGGGCTGTCATCCTCTTCTGCACTGACTTCAGCTAGGATGTAGTGGCATTCTTACCTGATCTGCAGCCGGATGGGACATCTGCTCCTATATTGCTTATCCAGCTGCAATTCCTTTGTAAGCCTGTCATCTGTCTCTCGTAAAATGTGGGAATATTATTAGCCCTAAATAACTAAAATTTGGCCATTGAGTAAATTACTAAATGTAACAAGAGTCTGTAACTTTTTTCAGTAGGAACTCTTACAGGGACTAAGAAGTTGTTTATCAAGTTCTTGAAAAATAGTTTCTTTTTAGAGAGAAAGATTTGTGAAATTTGCATAAAACTACCATAAAAATGAGTTAAAACTATACTCATTCTATATCATAACACCCCAGGGTTGTTTTTAAGTATGTTTACTAAGAAGGGACAAAGAATTTTCCTGTATTTTTTCTCCTTTTAACAAAGGCACTGGGGATGGAACCCAGGACCTTGTGCAAACCAGGCACGTGCTCTACCGCTGAGCTGTACCTCCAATCCCTTCCTGTATTATTGAAAGATTGTTTTTAATAGTTTCAAGATCTTTGAGCCTGAACATTTGCTTATTTTAGAAAACTGTTTAATTTGCATTGAAGGTTGATCTTACTTACCAACTCCTGACAATAATCTCACTTAACCTAATTTTAATGAACTAACTAGCATGTAAAGACTGTGTGGATTCTCTTAAAATTAACAGCTCAGTTGAAGATGTTCCTTCTCATGAAAAATTTTTACAAGCAATATTTTAACTATATAAGATTAAAGCAAATACAAGGGATATGGCAGAATTCTAAAGATGGCTCGAAAGAGTCCTATCTCCTGGCTATTCAAACGTAAATCTAGATACTGCTTTAATTTGACCTGAAGAAATTTAGCAGATGGAATTAAGATTACTAATCAGCCGACTTTAAAATACAGAGATTATCCTGATTTATCTTGGTGGGCCTGATATAATCACAAGCCCTTTAGTAAAGCCAAAATGGGAGGCCGAAGAGTCAGTCAGTGAGATATAGTGGAAAAGGAAAGCAGGAGAAATGAGGCAAAAGGAAAGATTAGAAGAGTGAGAGGGACTCAGTTCAGCCTTGCTGGTTTTGAAGAGGGCCATGATCCAGGGAATGAAGGTAGCTTGTAGAAACTGAGAATGTGCCCTAGCCTATAGCCAGCAAGGAAAATGGGGAAACCTCGGTCCTGTAACCACATGGAACGGAATTCTGCCAACATCCTGAGTAGTGGGAAATACATCTCCCCTAGAACCTCTAAAAAGGAAGGCAGCCCTGCTATTACTTGGATTGGCCTTGTGAGAGACTTCGCAGAGAACCAGCTGTGCCTAGGCTTCTCATCCACAAAGACTGAGATAGTAACTGGATGTTGTTTCAAGCCACTAAATTTCTGGTAATTTGTTAAGAGTAGCAATAGAAAACTAATAGAGTGCTGAATCTTTATTTTACCTAACTTATTTACCATTTTAAAATTGGTATATGATTCACATTCCATAAAATTCACCTTTTAAAAAAAATATACAATCCATTGGTTTTTATTATTTTCACCAAATTTTACAACCATCAGCACTGTTTAATTCCAGAACATTTTCATCACCCCAAAAATAAAATCATTAGCAGTAACTTCCCATTTCCTTTTCTTCCCAGCCTCTGGCAACCAATAATCTACTTTCTATCTCTATGAATTGGCCTATTATAGACATTTTATATAGATGAAGTCATACAATATGTGACCTTTTGTGACTAGCTTCTTTCATTTAGCATAATGGTTTTAAGGTTCCTCTGTGTTGTAGCATAAATCATACTTTAGTCCTTTTTATGACTGAATAATATTCCATTGTATGACTATGTAATATTTTGTTTATTCATCCATTAATAAACATTTGAATTGTTTTCATTTTGGCTATTATGAATAATGCTGTTATGAATATTTATGTACAAGTTTTTGTGTAGACATGTTTTTCATTCTAGGATCAAACTTTACCAATACTTTTAAGGATGTAGATAACCAAAAGATACAGGAGAAACAGAGAAATCTGGAATTGTGTACACTGATCCAAATATTTTCTCACTGCAGAAAAATGTTTTCTGGCCTTTATTTAATATCATGACACTAAAAGGGAGGAGGTATTTCAATTATTTAACATCTCCTTTTTTAATCTCTTTAATTACAAAGCTTGTGTGACATTTTCCAGGGAGTTAGACTCCATAAATCCTAGCTTTCTAGATTTGTTTATAATACCCAACCTAGACAGACTCTGTACATCTGGTAAATACTACTAATTTGTTTGACAAGAAGCCTGCCATTAACATGCCTACAAAGGAATCTGACTAGATCATGTTTTTCTGGAAGTGAACAGTAGAAGGAGAAAATAGATTACAAGCCTGCTGCTAATCCTGTCCTTCCCAGGATTATGTCTCTTAGATCTGTTTTCTTTTATTCTATCACAGTTTCCTTCAATTATTATTATTATTATTTTTTTGTATTCTTGATTTGTTAGAGAGACTAGGTAAATTTGTCCTGAACAATGTTCTGGATTTGTCTATCATTTTTTCCTTTAGTGTCATTTAATTTGTTCCTCTTTTCCTTTATTTACTGTAAACTGGTAATTAATCTACCCTTATCAAAATGGAGAGGTTTGATTAGGTTCACATTTTCTTACACTTGAATCCTTCATGCATGGTGTTGTATATGTCCCTGTTGCCTCATATCATGTGGCATATATGTCTTTTTCTCTCACTTTTCATGATGCTGAGATGAATCAGTGAATTTGGGTCATGTTTCACCCACTATCATGTTCTATCAGCTCATCAACTTTTACCTAATTTAGCATTTGTTGATCCTTTCTAGTCATTTATTAAGAATTGCCAAATGATGGCTTTCTAATTCTGTCACTTAAAGATTAGTTTTTTTAAAGTTATGTATGTAGATATATCTTTTTTCTGTATTAGTTTTTAGATACTGCATATAGGTCTAGATGAAAGTTAGATACTTAAATTTATTTTCTTAATTATTACTTTGTGGAAAATTAGGGCAAATAGCATTAAATTCTTTTTATGTAAAACTTTTTAGGCAAAACCGAATGACAATAGAGGTTAATTTGGTTAGAACTTTTTTTTTCTTTTGAAATTTAGCCTAGTGAATTTGTTGAATTAAATCTGTGAGCTAAATTTCTGAAAGTACAAGGGATTTCAAGGGTATTTTCTTGCATAGTATAGGAACCATGCTGTATTTTCCATTCTATATGGTTTATCTTGCCTATCTTATTTGTTGCTTTATAGTTTCCTTAAAAATTGATTTATATGACTGATATTTAACATATTCTATCATTCTTTACTTCAGATTCGAATGAAAGGGTCCCTTCCTTCATTGAGTCCTTTCCCTCAGTCATTACTTAATTACTGTAAAGGAGGTGTAGCATTCTTTCGACCTGGAGCAACTGGAGACCACAAGCTTGATGAAGTGTCCATTAAAGCAATAGGTTTGTCCAACATGAACTGCTTACTAGAGATTAAGCCTAAATATTAATAATGATACATTTTCCATTTGATTTGGGTAAGTTTTCGTGCAATGGAATACGATACGGATAATTAAAAGACACTATATGTATGTTACCACCATGGAAATATATCCGATACATTAGATGAAAAAAGGAAAAGATAGTTGCAGAACTGTATACATAGTATGATTTTATGTCTTTGTGTGCTTGTATTACTTTTAATAAAAAATTGTTTTATATTAGGAAACTATTTTTCTGGTATTGAAAAATTTGAAACTTAAATGCCTATCAATAAGTGATTTTCCAAATAAATTAACTATATGATATTAAGTAGAGCTATGTGTATTGACTTTGAAAAATATCTGCAATATACTATAAGTCTAAAGCAGGTAAACTACTAGTAAATAAGTAATTTATTTACTCTATAAAAGGTTCTTTAATATTTTCATGCAACTGACATGCGTGAGGTATTCTGGAATAATACACATAAAAATTCTGTGAGGATCTCCACAACTTTTATATAAAGTATTGACAGCATGTTTCTTTTATAATCAATGATATAAAGACATTTATTTTGAAAAACCAGCAGAGGTGAACTTGGTATAATATTAATGTACATACTCATACAATCTTCTTCCTGATTTAGGTTGCTTCAGAGAACTTTGTGCTTTGTGTTGGATGCTGCATATTCGTGATAAGTTATCCTACAGTTGTAGGCAGTATCAGAAAGCAAGAGAAAATGTGGAGGGGAAAAAGGTATTTTCCTGCATGGGATAAGAAAAATGAATAAATATTATTTGGGAAATTACTGCTTGATAGAAGATTTTTATTGTTTGTAGCAACACTTTTTTTTTTATCTCATTCTGGTCTATTCGTCTGAAGTGAAAAGGAAATGATATCTTTCAATATCCACTTAGGACCTTGAAGTGAAGTTTGATTCTTGTATGGTTGAGCACTGTCTCAGTGCGGTGGAATGGGCTTATAGAATGCTGCCCTTCTCTCGGTTTTTTAATATTGAAGAACTTATTCAGGATCTAATTTTGAGCCTTATTGGAGAACTGCCGCCAGTCAGAAAGGTAATGTAAATGTAGGTGAAAATAAACTAAATCAGAATCAGAGACTTTAAAGGATTTTAATTTTAATAAAGAATGATGTTGCTCACAAAACTCATTTTTAAATTTTTCTGAAGGTAGCAGAAATTTTTGTGAAAGCCTTCCCCCGTCCTGAGGACATAAGGGTTCCGTTAAGAGAAAAATACCACTCTCTTCAGCAGAGACTCAGGCACTGTGTTGTGAAAGGTATTATTTATCTTGTCTTAGATATCTGATAATTAATTGCTGAAGATTCTCGTTTTGTTTTGAAAGCATTTATTTTCTAGTGCCTTTTTTTATTTTTCATTTCTCCTTTCTTTGGAGATAGGTGTATGAGAAGGCAGAATCATTTTCCCATTACAGAGGCACCAATTCTATTGCTTTGGAACCAGACAAAGCTGACTTTAGGTCATGGCTCTGTTAGTAACTGTGTGACCCTAGGCAAGTTGCCCAGTATCTCTGAGACTCTTTTCCTTGTTTGTAAAATGAGCCTATTAATACTTGCTTTAGGAACATGTATTGAAAGAAGATTAAACAAGAGAAAAATATATAAAATGAGCATATAATGTTTTATGTAATGCGGATATTTTATTGGCAAACCTAGCATTCTTCTTCTCCTTTATGGTTATTTTTGCTTCTAATTTTATACTATACATTCAGGATGACCTTGTGGAAATTTTTTTTATTGTGGTAAAATATACATAGTTTAAAATTAACCATATTTAAGTGTATAATTCAATGGCATTAAGCATAGGCATACCTTGGAGATATTGCAGGTTTGTTTCCAGACCACCACAATAAAGTGAATATTGCAGTTAAGCAATTTTTTTGGTTTTCCCGTTCATATAAAAATTATGTTTGCAGTATACTGTAGTCTATTAAGTGTCCAATAGCTCTAAAAAAAATAAAATGTATATACCTTAATTAAAAAATATTATATTGCTAAAAAATGCTAACGGTTGTCCAAGTCATAATCATAAGTGAGTCAATCTTTTGCAATAGTAACACTAAAGATCACTGATCACTTTAAACAAGTATACTTTAAACAAGTATCACGATAATAAAAAAGTTTGAAATATTATGGGAATTAGCAAAATTCAGAGACATGCAATGAGCAAATACTGTTGGAAAAATGGCACCAGTAGACTTCTTCGATGCAGGATTGCCTGAAAGTTTCACTTAGTAAAAAACTCAGTATTTGTGAAGTGCAATAAAATGAGGTATTCCTGTACATTCACGATGTTGTGAATTCAAATTACTCTCTTTTTTTTAGAACTATAATCTAGTGTTTAAGTCTAGTAATGTCCTCTGATTGCACATTGTTGTATTAATGTACTTATATTTGTGATTTATATTTTTAAGACTTTTTTGAAATCTCTAAAATGTCCTGTTTATGTATTAATAATGTTAAAAGTTTTTCTCTAGGCAGCCTTGAAAAACTTCCCTTCCTGTTGTTTCCCATTACTTGATGTCAGAAAGGTGTTTTTGTTCCTTTGGCTAAAGCTATACTGATTTTCTCTTGTTTACCACTCTGTGGGAATGGAAAAAATGTTAGTGATTCTTTTTGTAATTATTTGATTTTTGAAATAAATTACTTCTATAATTTTTGTTTTCTAGGGAATGCTTTTTTATGGAGTCCCTTTTTTTGTTCTTAAATGGAACTTTTCTAGCTTCTGCAGTTCTACCTTAAAAAGAAGGACCATAGCTTTCTGACAAATATTGAAGAAAGCATGATCTGTAAGACTGTGGAAATAAGCCTTGGTCATCAGTTAGATTTCACGTTCCCAGGAGGGACCAGAATTGGGTCCCTTATGTCTTGAGTTGAAACGTTTTAGTGAACTGTAAAGACTCTTGTTCTTTTCTTCCTAGGTCCCCAAACTGAAGAAATGATGTCTGTTGTCATGCATTCTACCCATAAAGTGAGGGTGAAAGCCCTGAAACGTGTGCAGAGAAATATAGGTCCTTTCGAGATGACTATATGGGAACCAGTTGAGGAAGAAAAACCAGCTGAGCTTCCAGGTTTTGACAGGTGTTCCTTGGGCACTAGTTTGAGCAGGAGCACACTCACAGAACTGGGGAATTCTCTTGTTCACAGTGACGCAGATACGGCTGATACCTTTTCAGAAGCTTTGTCAGTTGAAGAAAAAAGTCGGATACATTTCTGTCAAAGGTAAAATTGAGATCTCTTAATAGCAAGCACTCACTTCCTTTGGTAAAAAAATATTTTCAGGATTTTCATGCACCTGACCTGACATCTAGTCCTAGCAACTTCACTGATTGTGGTATTAACAGTGTGAATGTAAGTGCCACCGTCCATAATCACAAGGATTTTAAGAGAGTAAAATGAGACTGTACATTTGAAAATCCGTTTAAAATACTGAGATATGAAATAATTTTGCCACCTGAAGATATAAGGTAGAGTGAGTAGATGAAATTCTAGAATTCACTGGAAGACTTTTAGTTCTTTTAGTAATCTTTATAGTTTAGGATTACTGGGTTAGCTGTATAATTATTTAGAGTCTCCAGGAAGGAATTTGCACATTATGTTTGAATCTTGTCCATAAATTGTTGAGAAATTCTTGCATATCATTTACACCTGTTACTCTGATTTAAACAGATTTTTTTCCTTGTTAGTCCAGTATCTACAATGCAGTTTATCCTTCTCATGACTGAAAGATTGTGTAATCAACCATAATCTTCCTTAAGTGAGACAATATCATCTACTTTAAATATCTGCTTAAACCATATCTAAATCGTATTGTAAAAGGTGTGCTTGTTCCCCACACAGCTTCATTGCTAGCACAGGTGTACCTTGGAGGCTGCTTATTGTGCATTCTTAATAAGAAGAGACATGCCATCTTCGGCCCAGGTGCCTAACTGGAACCATTTTTTTTTTATTGCAGGAATTAGGGATCTGTGTTCTGCTCTAAGAACCATGTTGTAAGGGAACAGATTTAAAAGTAATTACAGGTTGGCAGTTAGGTGCCTGTGCAACAGGTTTAATAGCAAAAAGTGTTTAGAAAAATACCCAACTTTCGTGTGGCAAAGAATCCTGAGGGCAGTCCTGCTTGTTGCACTTTGTACAGAGGAAGCTGAAAGGGGCAGATGTAAGAGAGAAACAAGAAACTGTAAACTAAGATGTGTATTGATGGCTTGTGATTTTTATTAGCTTTGTGTTCCTAAATTCTGGCCTATTAGGGGACTTTTTTTTTTTCCAGAAAAACATTGACATTTTTTAATAGTGAAATTTCTGTGAACACATTTTTATCTTTTTTAACATAAAATTTCCCTTTTGATATTAATGTGTTTATAATTCTTGGACTCGAAATGTTCAGCTCTAGTGAACACAGAGATCATTTAGTCCAACCCTCTCATTTGAAAGGTAGGTAATCAAGGTACTAAAAAAAAAACATGTATGACTTAATCAATGGAGAGAATTTTTATTGTCAATGTTAAGATCAGTTTTATTGATTAAGTGATGTTTAATTTTGTCTTTTCAATTTTGTTTTGCTATAGAAATGCCCCAAATCACACGGAATTAACATTGACTGGTAAGCCCAATGAAAAAAAGAAAATATGTAATCAGAAAGAAAAGCCTAAAAGAAAAGAAGATCATGAAAAGTTATTACAAAATACACTTCCTGTAATAGGTGTTTGGGAATTTGAACGTGACGATGATGAGTATATTAAATTCCTTGAACTCTTCTTGAGTTATGTTCTTGAAAGAGACCTACTTGGTTCCAAGGATCCTGGCATTCCATTTCTAACTAGTTTTTCTGGACATCTTAGAGAACATGAACTTAACTCTTTATTTTTTGATGTACATACAACATTAAAACGACGTCAGGGCAAAACCAAAGGCCAGAATGTGTTTAGAGCTGGCTCCTGCTTTGTTGTTGTTCCTGAGTCATCTGAGTCTGGAAAATCAGAAAACCAGGTGCTTTCAGCTTCAGTATTGGTTAATCAAGAGATCAGGCCTTTTTTAGAGAACCCTTTGAATGAAAACAGTAAAAACGAAGGGAAGAGTGGATTGTTCAGTTTAAAACAAAAGTCAATTTACAGAATACAAGATGACAATGCAGAGAAACTGTTAATCCAGAGATTGTCGAACCATAGTTTTTGCACTCCCAAGTCCACTGAAGCTAGAAGACGTATTTTCAAAGTAATTCAGTGCAGTGATATTAACCCTCAAGAAGATCTTCCTTTAGCACTAAATAACACATTTGGCAGTATAAGAAAGCTGTTGGAATGGATGATAAGGTGGTCTGATAGAAGACTGCTCTGTGATTCTGGTCTCACTGAATCATCCTGTGAGTATAGTCCTGTCATTCGTGTGAAGACCTCTACAGCTGCCATTCTTACATCATTGTGGCTTTTAGAACAACCCTATTTTGCTACATATAAGGCAACAAATGCCATTATTAAGGTAAGTACTTGAATTGTGTATTATATACAAATGAGAATTCTCATTTTAGCTTAAAACTATATTTGTATTTCCCCCTCTAATAAAGAATCACTAAATAACAAAGTTACTGACAATGCTGATTGTAATCTGTATCATCTAATTTGCTAAAGTGGTTTGTTTAATTCTTAAAAATGATTAATTAGAGGTAAAGTACTTTCAGAGAGGTTGTAAGATTCGGAGGTTTCATGTGTGTTTATAAAAGAAACAGGAGGAAAAATAGATAATTTTAAGTGATATTATAAGTAGTATTATATTTATATTATTTCTCTTTTAAGTTTCAGGTTTTAGTTCAGATGAGGAAGCGCTAGGCAGCTGTCCAGTTTTTATTACTGATGTCTCATATATATTAGGGGATCATCTTTCTTACACTCTCTGGCAAATGAGTTTGGAGAATCAAACCTACAAAGGCAGATGGGTATCAGTGAAGTTAGTACTTATTAGCTATTTTTCCTTTTCCCTACCCAATGGCAAGTAACAGGGCTGTCTTTTAACCTGACAGTTTGCAAGGCCAGTATTTTTTTTCATAATCTTTTGATTGAGTAGTTGCTGTTGCACTCAAAAAAAGATGACGATGAATTTCTTGGAAAACAAATTTCTATGTGGTAAAATAGTTGGGACATGGATTAAAAAAAATACTTGGAGAATTCCAAAAGTGTCTAAATTTGTTCTATTTTTGTCTCTGTTTTATTGAGGTATAATTGACAAATTTGCTTTTGTTGCCTTTGCTTTTGGTGTCAGATCCAAAATATTGTTGTGAAGGAGCCTAACTGCCTGTCTTTTCTGCTAGGAGCTTTATGGTTTTGGGTCTTATTTTTGAGTTTTTAATCCATTTTAAGTTAATTCTGTGTATGTTGTAAGGTAGTGACCCAGTTTCATTTTTTGACACGTGACTGTCAAGTTTTCCCAGCACCATTTACTGAAGAGACTAACCTTTCTCCATTGAATAGAGTCTTGACTCCTTTTTCAAACTAATTAACCATAAGTGTGTGTATTTGTTTCTGGGCTGTCTGTTCTGTTCCATCGATCTGTGTGTCGGGTTTTAGGCCAGCACTATACTGCTTTGACTACTGTAGCTTATATAGTGTGTATAAGTAGTATACAGTATATGTAATTTATAAGTACTGTACATATAGTACTTACAAGTATAAATATATCTAAGCATATAATAATAGTAATATACAGATTACAGTAACTGTGCTCTACAGTACAGTTGACCCTTGAACAATATGAGTTTGAACCGCTCAGGTCTACTTATATGCAGATTGTTTTCAGTAAATACAGTACTACACTATCCGTGGTTGGTTGAATCTAAGGATGCAGAACTGTGGATATGGAGGGCTGACTGTGGACTTGAGCATCTGAGGACTTTGGTATCCAGGAGGTCCTGGAACCAATCCTTGGCTGATACTGAGGAATGACTCTAATTTGAGATCAGGAAATGTGATGCCTCCAGCTTTGTTCTTTTTTCTCAAGACTGCATTGACTATTTGGGGTCTTTTGTGGTTCTCTACAAATTTTAGGGCTGTTTTCTCTATTTCTGTGAAAAGTGCCATTGGAATGTTGATAGGGATTGCATTGAATCTGTAGATTGCTTTGGGTAATATGGACTTTTTAACAATATTAACTCTTCTAATCCATGAGCATGAAATATCTTTGCATATATTTGTGTCTTCAATTTCTTTCCTCAGTGTCTTACAGTTTTCAGTGTACAGATCTTTTACCTCCCTGCTTAAATTTATTCATAGATATTTTATTCTTTTGATATAATTATGAATGGGATTGTTTTCTTAATTTCTCTTTCTTATAATTCATTGTATATGCATAGAAATGCAACTTATTTTTGTATATTGATTTTTATATCCTGCAAACTTTCTAAATTCATTTATTCCATTTTGGGTGGAGTCTTTTGGGTTTTCTATATATAATATCATGTTATCTGCAAATAGAGATAGTTTTACTTCTTCCTTTCCAGTTTGGATTCCTTTTGTTTATTTTTCTTGCCTGATTGTCTGACTAGCCCTTCCAGTACTCTGTTGAATAAAAGTGATGAGATTGGACATCCTTGTCTTATTCCTGACCTTAGAGGAAAAACTTTAGATTTCCGTTGTTGACTATGATCTTAACTGTGGGCTTGTCATATATGGCCTTAAGTATATTGAGGTATGTCTCCTGTATGATCTGTTGTTGAAAGTGGGGTATTGAAGTCCTCTACTATTATTGTTTTGCTATTTCTCTATTCATATCTATTAATATTTGCTTTAAATATTTAGGTGCTTCCCTGTTGGCTACATAAATATTAACTAATGTTATATATTCTTGATAAATTGACCCCTTTATCATATAGTTAAGTTTTTTGTCTCTTGTTATAGTCTTTGGCTTAAAATCTGTTTTGTCTAAGTATAGCTACCCCTGTTTTCCTTTAGTTTCTGCTTGCATGGAGTATTTTTCCATCTCTTCAGTTTCAGAGTATGTGTGTCCTTAAAGCTGAAGTGAGCCTCTTGTAGGCAGTGTATAATTGGGTCTTGTATTTTTATCTGCTCAACTACTCCATGTCTTCTGATGGGAGAGTTTAGTCCATCTACCTTTGAGCCAATTATAGATAAGTAAAATGGCTAAATATTACCGTTTTGTTCATTGTTTCCTGGTTGTTCTACAGTTCCTTGTTCTTTTCTTTGAGATTTGTTTATTTTCCATAGTGGTATGTTTGGATTCCTTTTTAAAAATCTTTTGTGTGTCTACTATAGGTTTTTGCTTTGTGGTTACTGTGAGGCTTATACTAGAACATATTATATTTGTAATAATCTATTTTAAGTTGATAACTTAACTTTGAATGCATACAAAACTGTTTGCACATTTACACTACTCCTTCCCCATGCTTTGTGTTTTTGATATCACAATTTACATCTTTTTGAATTGTGTATCCATTAATAAGTTATGGTATAGTTGTTTTAATACTTTGGTCACTTAGTGTTCATACTAACTTAGTAGAGTTATGGATGTTTTACCCACTATCATTACAATACTGGAGTATTCTGAGTTTAGCTGTATGTTTAACTTTACTAATGAGTTTAATACGTTCATATGTTTTCCTGGTACTAATTAGCATCTATTTGTTTTAGCTTGAACTCTTTTTAACCTTTCTTGTAAGGCTGGTCTAGTGGTCATGAACTCCTTCAGGTTTTACTTGTCTAGAGAACTCTATCTTTTCTTCAATTCTGGAGAACAGCTTTGCTGGGCAGAGTATTCTTGGTTGGCAGTTTTTTTCTTTCAGCCCTCTTCATGTATCATGCCACTCCCTTCTGGCCTACAGAGTTTCTGCTGAAAAATCTACTGATAACCTTATGGGAGTTTCCTTATATGTAACAAATTGCTTTTCTTTTGCTGCTTTTAAGATTCTCCCCTTGTCTTTAACTTTTAACAGTTTAATTACAGTGTTTCTCAGTGTAGGTCTCTTTGTATTTATCTTATTTAAAAGAGAATCCTCTGGGCTTCTTGGATCTGATGTCTGTTTATTTCTCCAGGTTTGGGAAGTTTTCAGCCATTATTTCTTTGCATAAGCTTTCTGTTTCTTTCTCTCTTCCCTTTCTAGGACCTCCATAATGCATATATTGGTCTCAAGTTATTTTCATCTTTCATTCTTCCCTTTTGCTTCTCTGGATGAATTCCACTGCCCTGTCTTTGAGTTCTCTGATCCTTTTTTCTGCTTGATCTAGTCTGCTGTTGAACCCATCCATTAATTTTTTAGTTCAGCTCTTGTATTCTTCAGGTCTGTAATTTCTATTTGGCACTTTTTTGTATTTCTGTCTCTTCATTGAAATTCTCACTTAGTTAATGCATTGCTTCCCTGATATCAGTGACTGTTATTTTGAATCCCAACAGTTAAATCACTTACCTGTTTCATTAAGTTCTTCTTCTGGAGAGTTATATTTTCATTTGTTTGGAACATATTCCTCTGTTTCTTCATTTTCCTTGAATCTCTGTGTTGGTTTCTATGCATTAGATAAAATAGCCACATTGCCCAGTCTAAACAGAGTGGCCTTGTATAGGAGATAAACCTCATCAATCAGCCTGGCCCGAGCTTTTGATGGTCTCTGAAATCTTTGTGAATATCTAAGCCTCCTTCTTTGTTCTTAGTGACTCCCAGTGGTTGAGGTTATGCCAAGACCTATCAGTGTCCCAAAGGTGTAGATCACATTTGGCATCTAAATTCAGGCTGATTGACAGCTGAACCCTCAGGCAGCATGTGATGAAGTATGTAGTTAAGCCCCTTTTGGGGAGAAACTAGGAGATGGGTGTTTTTGTCTACTCCCTGTGCACTGGGCCTGGGTGTATAGCCAAAAGGTGGGTATTCCTCCACCCATTAAGAACTGCTTCTTTGTTTGCTACAGTCCTGTATGCCTTGTGAATATAAGCCCTATTGACTATGAGAGACAAAACCTGTCCCTCAGTCAGCAGCTGCAAAAACTAGGGCACCAGATATGTGTCCAAACTCCTTCCAGGGAGGTACTGGCGACTTGGAGCAGTCTAGATGGAGAAGGTGGGGGAGGTGTCCATTAACTCCCCTGGTCTCTGGGGAGGACTGTAGCCTAGATGTGTATTCAGGCACTGGACCCTCAGGCAGCAGCTTTCAGAGTGTACAGATGGACTCCTTCCAGGGGAAGACTGGAAGATAGGTGCTTGTGCCTGCCCCTCTGTGCTAAGCCCTGTGGGGATAGCTGCAGGGAGCGCTCAAATATTTGTTAATAACGGCTTCTTTGTTTGCTATGGTCTTTGGAGTCTCATGGATGCTAGCCTGTTTGGCTTTCAGAGCTAGGTGTTTTGCAGGCCTGTCCCTCAAGTAGGAGTCTTAAAAGTTGGGGCAATATATATGGTGTCCAAATTCTTTGCTTTTTAGAAGCTGGGAGTTGGGAATTCCCTCCTGCTTGTAGGGTACTATTCCCATGGTTCGGGTTTATGGTCAGATTGCGTCTCAACATTAACTACCTGTTTCAACATGAGTATTTTTTCATTCACTTAATGTGTAGGAGTCACTCAGCAAGTTTCTGGATTCCTTTCAGATGTAATTGCTCCGTGTGGAGTTGCATGTTCAGTGTGTCTGTGGGAGGAGAGGAGTTCAGGAGCCTCCTATGCTGCCATCTTGGTCAACCCGCTCTACACTTTTAGTTTCTACATTTGTTCCGTTTTGAAGTGCCTTCATTCTAAATTTTTAGTTTATTCTAGGTTGAAGAGTATGAATGTGTGTGTGAGAGTTTGTTTTATGTTTTCTTTTTGTGGGTTTTTTTGAGGTAATTTTCTGTTTTCCTAAGGTAGTTTAGAAGATACTGTGATATTTGTTGTCATTGAAATCTTTGTGTTTCTAAGTGATGCATACCTAAATTTCTAAGTAACACAAAAGAGATACATCCCTTGTATTTTTAGCTGCATATAAATTTGCCCACAATGTCATTTTGAAATAATTACTTAATGCCTTTATAATAGTAAAGAGAATTAAATGAAAGTAACTTTATATTTTTATTGCTATTGTTTTGTGGCCTCAAAACATTGGTAATATACCTTACAAGTTTGTAAGGCTGATTTCTTTTGAATACTGTGTAGGTAGGCTCATTTTTTCTAGGTGGAATAAAGACTTGGTCATTGCTTCAGCATCGAGTATTAAGTTTTAGAAATGCAGTAAATACTTGATAAGTGAATAAGAGATGCAATCAGGAGAAGTTCTGTAGAAAGTATTAATAGTCTAAAAATATAATGAACAGTAAGGGATTCAATAATGAATTCTAAATACTATAAATGGTTTGTTTTAGGTGTCAGAGAATAATTACCCTGGGCCTCAGACCGGGCCCGATGTAGAGAGTGACTGTAAAGCAGATGCTGGCTGTTTGGTTGCAGTATCCACCCAAGGTGGGGCTGAGGAAAGAAGTGATCAAAATGAATCTTGTCAGAGTATCTTGAAGTAAGTCGCCGATTATACCTTCCTTTTCAGTGGATATCTTGTTTGAAGCTGTATGTTCTTAAAGGAGAACTGAACCCTTGAAAGTTAAAGAAATGAACATTTCTTTGAACTGGAGAAGCAGGAAGCAAGTGCTTTCCGAAGCGCTTTAACACTTCATTACAAATTTTGTTTCTTCCCTGTTAGTCTAGCTTGTATCTTCTGAGAGAGCAGCTAATCCATTGCAAGAGGTCCCTTTATTATATTTATTGATGTCCTGTGTCAGAGGAAGTTGAACTAATCATTTCATCCATCTTTACATATTAAGTGATACTATGATTAATGTATCTTTGAATACCAAAGATGAAGCCTTGGTAGCAGAAAGATTCCTTTGTGAAAATGGCACATTTAGATAAGCTGAAATTATTCTCATATTTGAGTAAATAAAAATGAGACTTTCAGTTATTCATTGAGCAGCCTTTTATTAGCCTTCTGCTATGAACCATATGTGGTTAAAAGCAAAAGACTTTGTAAGTGTGATGGCTAAGTTCATTCTTTTTCAGTAGACTGAATCAATTGACAGCAACCTCTTTGTTTCCGAGAATGAGTTATAATAATTTTAACTGCATCATTTTTATCCATAGGATGCCAACTGAGACAAAAAATTCTGAAATAAAAGAAACCAATGATGAGATGATTTCTGTCACTGATGATACTGAAAAAGAGTTTGTAGATATTGCTGAGAATCTTTTAGAAGTTGAAACATTTGCACAGGAGGAACTGGAGATATACCCATCAGACTATGAAGGTCAGTTCATTTGGCTGATCTTTTTGTTTGGCCTTACTGATTTGATATGGGTGAATGATTATCTGCGATAAGTTAGTCTTATATCTAAATTGGTCCTAAAGCCAGATATTAAAAGAGAATGTAATATTTATGAAATGTTGAGCACATTAACTCATAACCTGAATTCACAATTTGGGGGGCTTTTACCTTGCTTGTGTAACTATTATGGCTGTCGTCATTTCTATGAACCAATTCTGTGAACCTTTCCTTGGCAGTCTTCCTTAAAACAGAAATTCTCAGAGCTTTATATGGAATTATACACACTGGTATGAGGCCTGTCAAGACTTACCTGGGATTCACTTGATGAAGAGGGGTTGTCTCTACGTGTTTTTAAAAGATATTTTTCTAAGGAGGATATTAAAATGTTTCTGCCATTTTATTTGTTTCCTGTAATATTCCTGAACCTTCTAAAAAGTAAGTTGTCTTTCTAAAGGTCAGTTTACTCTCTCTCCTTGTTTCCCTATAGAGGATGCCAAAGAACCTGTTGGAAGCATTGAAAGTCCCAATATTGCCTTTTGTATGCAGACTTCACCACAGCATTTAGAAGAAGTAAGTCTATAAATAGTGGATAAAGTAACTTAAATTATATTTAAGTGTTTATATTCAATGTATCCAACCAAGGCTGTAATGTCTTAAAAGTATACTGTAGATTGTGGAGTCTACCCGTGTCTTGTAGCATTTTTCTTTCAGTGAAATTCTGTTATTAGTAAGATATCTAATAATTTCAGGCAATGAAAGTTTAATTTCATAAGCTGCTATAGTAAATTAATTAAGAGTGATGAAAGTGTCCCATATTCAAAATGTGTAATTCAGCATGTATGTATGTGTATACATGTATGAATGTAAGTATGCAGATTTTGCACATATGTACACTTTTATGTATTATTTGTTTTCTCAAAACTGTATACACTGGATTTCCAAGCAGAACACACAGACATTTCTAATTATTGAAACAATATCTTTTAAAAGGGTTAGGTTTTTTTTTTCTTCTAATTTTATAGTTGTTTTTACAATGCACAGTTGGCCCTTGAACAATGTGGCAGTTAGGGGCTTCGACCCCTCCCATACAGTGAAAAAAGCCACATCCATTTGTCCCTTGGTGTCCATGAGTATTGGTTCCAGGCACAGGTGGGGATCCAAGCAACCCCAGATCGTGTACTACTCTATTTATTGAAAAAAATCCACGTATAAGTGCATCCTGTGCAGTTCAAAATCGTGTTGTTCAGACGTCAGTTGTACTTACTTACGTAGTGATGTGTGTGTGTAGTTTACAGTGTATTTGTGAGTACTTTGTAAATGATTTCTAGTGACATCATTTGGCTTTGTAGTCTAATATGCTCAGTGGCTTCGGGCTAAAGACATAAAAGTATAAAGATCTGGTTAGAGCAGGACTGGGAGAACCTTTTAATGTTTAGTTTCTCACTTGCTTTTAGGTGGTTTTTAGGCGAGTGGCTAATGTGAAACTCAAGATACCTAAGACAGTAACAGCTGTTTGTTTCACTTCTTTTTTCTGGGGGGTGGGGTACTATTAATTTTAACAGCATTCCACAGGAGCAGTTCAGTGTCCAAGGGAAGAACTGTTCGAGACATGCATGGAGAAAAAATCAGCTGAACAGAAAGGGTAAGGGGGGGAAAGTGTGAAAGTGATTACAACTGCCTTGTTTACCTCACTGAACAAAGGCCAAGGTTCATCTGGGATTCACTTGATGAAGAGGGTTTTTTTTCCCTCATAATTTACAATATATATTTTATGATGATATTGTGTTCCTAGTGAAATTGTAACTTCAATTTAATAGAAATGGCAGTGATGATTTTTCAGTAAATGTTATACTTCTAAATCTTGATAGCGTGATATAATGATATCTAAAACGCCTTTTGTCCTACCACTATCAGCCTTATCAAAGTAAAATATAGCTGTAAACAGACCAAAGTGTATTCAGCTGCTAATTAGGAAACTACTTTTCCATACTCATTCCACTTTATTGGACCAAATGAATAATCATTATGTGTCATAATATATATATATATCATCTTTCACTGTTGTGGTATGAGAACCACACTGTCCGTAGGGCTGTGATGTACACACTGTCCATAGGGCTGTGATGTGCACGTGCTCTGCTAGCTAGCTTATCATTGCTTCAAGGAGAGCTGGAGGCGGTTTTCATTTGTTGTAGTTTGAGCATGATTTCTTCATTTTTAGAGTTTTTGAAGTTTTAGAGTTTTAGAATTACCTTGGATAAGAGGAGCAACATAATTAGATTTTCTTTCTCTTCTCATATATAAATTTTGTTTGGTTTTTCTGTGGATAATTAACAAAACAAATATGTTAATGTCCTGTGCCTTTATAAGTAATATTGATATTTCTATTAGTAAAAAACTAGTCATTGTAGTTGCAGGTGTGATAACGGGGTCTGTAGTGTTCCTGAGCAAAGTGTCTGCCTCTTCCTAAGTGAAGTTTGCGGTCCCAGCTAACTTCATTTCCCCTTATTTTAGATTCTGTTATTTCTGTTGCCGAGTGCTTAGTAGTGTTCAAGTTGTTTGTTAAGCCATACAGACATATTCTTTGCTTTTGTTTGAATCTGTTACTAATTGCTATGGGGACGGATGTAAACAGATTATAATTATGAGCTAAGCGTCATAGGAGATTAGAGGACAGTTAGACTCTTAGATGGTTGAGCATTAGATCACCTGTACCTTAGATGATATGAAGAATATCTTGCTTCCTAATTGATTATTCATCTTTAATTACAGTATGATTGAAGCCTTTTCAGATCCTGAGCACATCATTCCTCATTCATTTTGTGTAGATACAAGTTCAGAAGTTTCTAGGTAAGAATTTCTGGGTGCTGCACCATTTTGATATGATTACAAGTAGATAAGAGAATGAAGTTATGCCTACTGTACCGTTTTGAAATAATTACTAAGCATCTTGGCCAAAACCGAAAAATAAAATGAAAGCAGTATTAAGCATTGAAAGTGAGATACACATTGAAATAGATACACATTTCTGACACCTTTAAGTTTGTTATTGAAAGAGTACATAAAGAACTATTTTAGAACAAGTCTTTTCTGAAAAAAAGTAGTTGATTCATTACTGAATGATGTAGTTGTTGCTCATTTTCAGCCTGTAAGAGATTTCTAATAGCATATGAAATCCTTTGAATTCTCTCATAGTACAGATTCATCCAGTTCTGTCTTTTGAACTTCTTTTACAGCAGTTGAACAATGTGTATAGTATTTACAAATTACGTTGAAATAGAAGAATGATACAGCACAGCTTTACTTTAGAAAAATTCTCCGTAATTAGAATTTATCTCCTTGCTACTTGTAGAAAGTAAAGGCCAATAAAGTTGTCTTAAAATAGGCAAGTTAGTTGAAATGCCTGTTTTTCATGGATTTGTCAAACACAGTTTTGTTATTAAGCACGTGAAATGCTTGATAAAAGACAAATATTATTGCTGAAAGAGAATGAGTGTAAACCCAAATAAATCTACATTCAATTTAATGTGTTATTTTCTTTTTAGAGACGATCAGTTAATTTGGATGTGATAGTGCCTGCTCCCTTAGTTTATGAAATTGATTTGCTTAGAAAACCGAGTAAAACATCTCTGTTTTAAGGAATCATCCCCAATCATTTTTTTTTTAACTTAAAACTTACTTTCATCTTTTATTTTTATTTCCAAATAGCATTTTTTGTCAGGGTTTAATTATAAACATGAACTCTGATTTGTTTGGAAATGAAATATTCACAAGACTATTGTTTCATGTTTAATGACGATCAGCAGGGGTTTGCTTTACCCATCCCAGAATTAAACATTTTTTTAACCCATACATTTCCTAGTTTTCTTGATTCCACTCTGGATTATTAAATTTATCTGCCCCCAAATACATTCCTAAGCCAAATTACATAGTCTGTACAGCTAATCAGAATGATTGCACAGGTCTCAAACTCAGATGCCTACAGGGACCCGGAAAGTAAAATAAATGTGTGAACTGTCCTGGATTGTAACACCATAGGGCGGGGCCGTGGCCCACTAGACAACATGTCCGTTAATAAAGGCATTTGGATAAATAACTGTGCTGATGACAATGTATCTGGGGCCTGCAGGGTGCAGTGAGATAGGCGTTAGGGTTCAAATTTTGTGGAAAACTTCCAGAAAGCCTTTAAAGTAGAAGAAAAAAGTAGGCTCAAAATATCCAGATTATAAATATCTAATTTGTTTTTTCTTGATTAGTGTGTTTTTTATTTATATGCTTCCATGTAGTGCACAGATCTCTGCATGTAAAGATAAATCCTCCTCAGCTCCACCTTTGGCACCAAATGAAATCGATGTTTCTTCACAAACACCTCTGCCAACAGCTCAGCCAGCCTCGAGAAACGGACCCAGGGCTCAGTTAGCACATTCTTCCGATTCTGTTAGGCAGATGCTCCAAGATGAAATGTTTAAATTAGTTCAGGTAAGCACATCTCCATATAAACAAGTAAATCTACACACGATATGTATGTAAGTTTCTAAAATATGAACAAACTTCGAGAAACAGACAAGTTAAACTTAAAATTACAGGGTTTCTCTGCTTTGGGCACTCTTCATTTGTCGTTCAGAAGTTCCTTACTCTAGGGCCTAGAATCTAGGCTGAGTTCCCTACTTCTCATGATTTTTTTTTTACTGAGCTCATGGGGATGTGGGATGTGGGGATGTGGAGCTGCTCACAAAAGTGAGGTGGGGGGTAATCAAACCAGACGAGAGGACTCCTGCTGAAAGGTATCCAAAGTTTATTTTCTAACACAGCCTGTCACATCCTGTTTATCACTCTCAACCCAATGTTGGCTTGGTTTGAAATTGTCAGCTACATTTTAAACTACTGTTTGCTTTGACGTCTATCTTTTTCTCACCTGGTTACCCTTTTCTCTGTCAACAATTTAAAAATTATTTCCTTTCTCTGTTTTATTCCTTAAACTTTAATTTCCCTCAGATCTAATATTCTCTTCATGTGTTCTGCATTCACTACCATATTTTTTTATGTGATGCAATATACCATTTTCATGTTGATGATTCTTGGCACTAATTTTCTCTTTGAACTTGTGGGCCTTGATAGGAATACTTTTTCAGCATGTCTCACCTTTCCATGGAACTTACTGAAACTGATTTTATTTTCATTCTGCTGAGCCTCTTCTTCCCCTTTTCTGTTTAGTAGCATGACCGAGTCTACATGCTTGAAGTTTCACAAGCATTTGTCAGACTTCTTGTTTGGATTACCTAGGGACTTTGCTGGTCACTGCCCTGTGTATTTAACAAGTTCTCCAGATAATTCTGATGCACACAAAAGACTGAGAAGCACTGTCTTAGAGAGTCGTCTTTATCTTCTTTCATTACCCATATCCAGTGTTTTACCATGCCCCCTTGGCTCTTTGCCCACATCATATGTCAGTACAGCCACTTGCTATTTCTGTAAGTGTAGCCAACCTTAGATTCTTAGAACTTCACACTTCCAGTGTCTTATATGTGCATTTCTAAGACATTTTTCTTCAGATATTGTTTTAATATTGCTATTTTCCTGTTTTAAAATCTTCAGTCAATTTCAGATACAAATTTGTATACTATATATCAATCATGTTTTGAAAATACAGAGTGAAAGGAAATATACTAAAAATGTCAATGCTAGTTATCTTTGGGTCTAGGATCATGAATGATTTTTATTTTCTTTTTTATGCTACTTTGCTCTTTTCTAGAGGAAGCATGTATTTC
Organism: Camelus ferus; assembly: GCF_009834535.1. Taxonomy (NCBI): domain Eukaryota; kingdom Metazoa; phylum Chordata; class Mammalia; order Artiodactyla; family Camelidae; genus Camelus; species Camelus ferus. Next base: position 25,849,736 of record NC_045698.1, on the reverse strand, counting down.
TTTTATATAATTAAAGGGAACCTACTTTTTTTTTTTTTTTTTTTACAGCCTACAGTGTTTCCCTGTTGGTTTGTTTTATGAAGTGCAGACTCTTCTTTTGGGCTTGAAAGGTCCCATGACCAGCTTTACCACCCTCTTTTCGCACCATACTCTCACAAGTCCAGTAGTTCTCAAAGTGTGGGCCCTGGACCATTAACACCAGCATCACTGAGATGTTAGAAACACAAATTCTTAGGCCCCCATCCCAGACCTATTGGAATCAGAAACTCTGGGGATGGGGTCTCAGCAGAGAGAGCTCTAACAGGTCCTCCAGGTGACTCTGATGCATGCTGACGTTTGAGAACTACTGTGGTAGCCTCTCTTCTCATTAGCTGTGAATTTCCTGTTCCCTGTAAGCCAGTGTGTATGTTAGTGGTCCCCAAGGTTTTTTGCACATTGAAATCACCTGGTCATCTCAAAAAAATACTAATCCCGCTCATATGCCCAGACACTCTGATTTTAATAGTGTGGAGTGTGACCTAGCCATCAAGATTTTTTTTAATGCCCCTCAGGGGATTTTATCATTCAGGGTTTGTCAGCCACTGTGCATGTCCTCGCCTTTCACTCAGTCAGCTCTTCCACAGAAATTCTTCGTTTTTCACCTGCTTGCTAATCTCTGCTTTTTTCTTGCCTTGAAACCTGTTCACAGCACACCCATTTTAGGAATTCTTTCATTATCCTCACCCACTCCATCAGATCACTCCTTTATGAACCTTGGGATATTTATGTAAACTGCTTTACAGATAGTCCCAAGTCTCATTATGAATTCATATTCCCAGTTGACAGCTCCTTGAAGACAGGAAGCTATTCTTCTTTTTCTTTTTTTGAAAAAAAAAAAAAAAAACTCATCCAGCTATGCTTCCTGCTCAGCATTTACAGGTCTGACAAGACATCAGTAAGACGGAAGTATGACTGTTCTGGAATACCCAGGTAATTGTTGCTGCTTCTTTAGGTTCTTCTCATTACATTAAGATGTTTCTTTAATTATTATTTTATTCTAGCTGCAACAGATCAATTTCATGAGCCTGATGCAAATAGTAGGATCATCCTTTGCTAACCTCCCGGGTGTGCATCAACTTCTACAGCAGCCTCAGTCTGTGCATTTGGTGGGAAGCCAAGTATCAAACCCCACAAGAGGGAGCAATGATGTTGAAGACAGTAGAAATCTGAAGGAGAGATTTTTCATTAACCCACAACCCATGGGAGAGTGCACCGGAGAGCCTGGCAAGAACAGTCCTCACTGCCATGAAGAAATTGTGCAGTCTGCTGGAAGCAGTAACGGAAATCTAAAGGTAGGCATTTAAATCATGCTGTTAAAGTTGTCCTGGTAGTTCATTTGTTGGTTATTTGAGTAAATAACTTTTTTAGCAGTTACTATATTCCACCCCCTCCAAAGCATATTGAACATCATTTACAAAACAAGGAGTTTGTAATGTATTTTAAACTTATATAATAGCTTTTTTTAATTCCAGAATGTTCCACATGGGAGTGTTTCATCTTGTCAATTAGAAGGCCAACCCCAGAACAGAGGACTAACTTGCACCGTCTCAGAGCTTACCAACCACTTTACTGTCTCCAGCCCCTGATGGAACTGCTCACCTCCACCTTTTGTCCACATCGTCTGCCATTCCAAAGACACCTAAACTTATCCCAGCTGCAAAAGCTTTCAGACCTGGTGATCGTTTTCCTTTGCTTCAATTTCAGCCTAAGCATGAATTTAAGCCCCTTTCCTTACATACAGGAAGAGTCCCAGAAGTTCCCTCCAGGCCTCTGCCACAGCCAAGAGAGGCTTGGGGATTATCTGATTTCTTCCAACCTCCTTTGCCAAAGAGTACAATGGACACTTCTTCAATGTCCCATTTGAATTCAAGCCAGTATAATACTGAAACTGTAGAAAAAGCAGTGGAGCAGAAGGAAATGGGCAGAAACAATAATTACTGAAATCCCTAAGGATGCGAGTTTGGATCAGAAAGTTGGACAAGAACACCTGACACCTCAACAGGACTCTTCAACATTTATAAAACCAGTAAAGCTGTTTGATGTTAAGCCAGGGCCCTTTGAGATACCTCCTCAGAGTTCCCTTGGACTTCCATTATTGCACCTGCAACTTAAACCTCCTTTTATATTTTCCTCTGTCTCAAGGGCATCAGTTACAGTTCCGTCAATACCTGTTAGAGCTGGAGCAGAAGAAGGAAAATACCCAGGACTGTCACTACTTCATTCATGTCTATCCTCAGAAAACATGGTAATGATTTTTTGCAGAGTGATACAAAAGCACAGTCCTGCATTTTTCATACCATAAATATACACTCAATGAAAAGCTCTTACACATTTCTTTTTTAAAAAATAATGCTTTTGTTATTGAAAATGGCATAAAAATTTAGTTTAAAATAATATTTGGGTATCTTAAAGATTTTATGTCTCTCTTGTACTCTTGTACTCTTGTACATCAATACCAGAGTTTTCTAGACTCTCATAGATATTTCTGAGATTCTGCTCAGAGAAGAAATAAGTAAAATAAAATGACCAGTAGTCTTGTTCATGTGTGTAGGGCTGTGTGTGTATGTTTGCACACGTGTGTGTGCATGCCTGTCAGCCTATCTAGAGAACATTGTTTGAGGTTCCTAGCAATTGTGAGATGATTGCTTTCAAATCTATTACAGGTTAAAATTGTTAAATAGACTCAGGTCTATAAGTCGTTGTACATATTAAAAAATTGTATCTTTTTAAAGTAGTTAAAATACAAAGATTAAATCTTTATAGACCCACCAAATCCTCTTTAAAATTGTAACCTTCGGTTTACGAGATTTAGGTTGTGTAGGTTCTGATTTTGTAAGCCAGTAATTGGGTAATTGAGTAGTTGATTGCCCTTTTAAGATTTGAAGACGGTCTTGGAAAAGAAATGGTTGTTCTTTTCCTAACCATGTACCTAACCATGCCTTCTTTTCTTCTGAACATTTTAAGAACAGAAAAGAAAGGATTAAAAGAGTGGGAAACTGTTTTGAGATGGTTTAAAAAAAAAAAAACTTTTTAACGTTAGTATAGTATCATGACCCCTGGAATTACCATCACTCAGCATAGGTGATTATCAACATACTGCTAGTCAGTTCCTTTCATAATCTCCACCCCCTGCGTTCTCCCTGTTCCAAAGAATTTTGAATCAAATACTAGATAGTATATAATTTCAATTATAGGAAGGAAGATTTTCAAAATGAAAAAGAAATTAAGAAGGTGAGGACTTCTAGCTTAATTTCTGAAATAAAATGCCCAGTTGAAATTTTCAGAAAATGGTATCTAAAATCATTTATTCTTTAAGATCTGGATACTCATCTTAGCAGTCCAATCAATTTGTTATCTTTGCTATGTTCTATCTCTTGCACATCTTAGTTTAATATAAACAAATGTTTTTCTCAATTTTTAATTTATATATTGCACATTTGAGGTTTATCATTTAAAATCACAATGCCTTGTTTCTTTCTTATAGTACCAAAAACCACAGCTTATTCCACTTGAAAACGTCATTGCATTTAAACAAAGCCAACAGAAATTAACACATAATTTATTTGAACAAGGTGATCCTGGACACTTCCAGCTTCTAAAGGTCAAAATAGAATCATCTGAAGTGAGACAAGTAAAGGACAGTAAAAAAAGGCAAGTTTTAAGTGAAATTTTATTTGAACATATCACATACCTGCAAGTTTATTAATAGTGACCAGCTGGAAGTTATCTGGTTCAATCTCCCAGCCTATACATAATTGCATATTCAATTTCCATGTCAAGTGTTATGCATTTGAACACATCCTGTGATGAGGAAAATTCCTATATTGTTAGAAACAAATACTATTTTTTTTCCATTTTATTAAGGAATTTTTTCCTCACATTCATAGGCTGTGGGTTTCTTTTACATTTTTCTGTAACAGAATGAGCAGTCATGTTTTGCAGCACAGATATTTGGTGTTTCATGCAGTATTCCATTTACTATCCCGTACACTAAACTAACATTTATTGTTATTCATCTTACCATATCCTCCAGACTCTCACAGAGGAAGCAGGAGGGTAGGTGATGTGAATTGTTTCAGGGCACTAAGAAATGTGCATGTAAAAAAAAAAAAAAGCAAGGCTGTGACTTATAGTGAGGAGCATTTGTAGTGTTTTACTCATAATGGATGTTCAATACATGTGTTGACTGGTAGATTATTACCGAGTCTAGACACTTAAAAAAATTCACATTTATCAAACCCTAAAATCTACTACCAGTGCTCTGTCTCCAGAAATGGTTCTTTCCTTCCATCTTTTCCAGGTAAACTCCCTTCAGAGTAAGGTTTCCTCTTTACTTTTTTGGGCCCTCTTTCCTCCTTGCTGGGATTTCCTCCTTGTGGAGCTGACTAAGTTTGCTGTTTAAATAGTAAATGGAGGTATCTGATAGAGTTTCTGGGGCCAGTTTAGAATCTCAGAAAAGAGAATTTCAAAATTGTCCAAAAGTTGTAACTCTAACCTGAGATTCTAGAGACTAACAGAAAAGTCAGTTCAGTAGTAGAGGAGCTAGAAATAATTTTCATGTGACCTGACTGCTGCTTGTATTTGCTTGTATTCTAGCAGAACATCTTGCTAATTTAATTAAATGCCATTGAAAATAATTTATTTATGTAATTGTGATAACTGTCTCCCTATTTAGCATGATAAAAACGAAAAACTGATGTTATTAATATAGCAGAAATATATTTTACACTATTGTTTTTAACAGGCAAAGACGACGAGCTGAAAAAGAGCTGCAAGAAAAAAGATCAGAGAAGCTAAGGAGAAAACCAAGTGTGGCTTTCCAGCCAGAGGATTCCATCATTGATGATAATAATCCAGAAATAGTTACGAAACCCAAGGTAACGAGAAACCACGATACGTTCTCCCCTAGTTTGCGCGTACACAGACTTTGGAATGTCTCTGTGGTTTGTCTAGTCTTCTGAGTGTTGGGAGCTTCTGATTGTGACTGGGAGAATCTTAGCGCCAGTAAGTACATGAGTCCCTCTGTGCAACAGCAGATGTGCAGCTGTGAATGTGAAAAGCAGCTGGATGGTGAATCAAGAAACTGGTTTAGAGCATCTGCTTGTGTGACTTTTTTATACTTGAAATCACTGCTTTTTTCTGTGACATCTTCACACATACCATGTGTTATTTGGGTTTTTCCTATAATAGTTTCACTTGTCTCTTTAGGTGCCTTTTGGATTCCCCAAACATAGGTTTGTTATACAACCTGTATTTTTAATCTTATTGTTTCAAACATTCCTTCTAAATTTGGTGACTTATTTACCTATTTTTGCAACAAGATATTAAATAAACAGGAACAATTTTATTTACGTGAATTTTTTAAAAGACACACTTTTTCAGCAAGTCCTTAAGAACATGTCTGGAGGTGTACATGTTAAAATATTGAGTCCATGAACAGTTTTGATACCATTTGAGTGTTAAAGCTACTCTGCAGGAGAGCATTACATACCATAATTTAGTTACTACATTAAACTGGTAATGCTCTTTTTTTTAATTGTTTGACTTGTGAATTTCACGAAGTCCTTTGTAGACTTACTTCAATAGAGTAAGTAATTTGATAGGATAAATATTTCTAGAATTACAGGATTTAACCTATACCTAAAAAATCAATACTCTTCATAGCTATTGAATATTATTTCAAAATAATAAGTGTATTTGAGTTAATCATTAATTGATCATTTGGGGTTCATTTAGGAGCAACAGGAACATTGTGGTTCCCAGCCGTTGGATGACTTTGACATTTCTTTTGGTATGTATATGCATGATTAATATTAATACAGTGTCTCCATTCAGAGTTAAAATCAGCTCTCTAAAACTATGTGTATAAAAATGAGACAGTTATTTTCATGTTATCTTTGACAAGATGGTGTGTGTATGTGTGTATATGTATTTGCTTTGATGTGTTATCCAGTAGAGCCGTGGTTAACAAGCTATAGCCTGCAGGCCAGATCTGGACCATATCTGTTGTTGTAAATCAAGTTTTATTGAAACACAGGCATGCCCATGTATTTACACATTTTCTGTGCTGGCTTTTGCACTGCAGCAGGGTTCATTTGTTGAGAAAGGGGCCATACGGTCCACAAAGCCTAATATATTATTATCATATAATACATGACTCTTTATGGAAAAGATTTACCAACCCCTATTAGTAGAGCAATGCAATTAATTGGAATCTCAAATAAGATACTGATATATAAGGCCTAAAGGGAAATAATGGAAGAACATGCCTAGGGTCAAACTGGTCCTAGAAAACACATGCACATAGTAAAGGAACCAGTTCAGAAAAGAGAGCTTGTTTATAGGTAGTGAATTATTTTCTTTCTTGAATTGGTCAGTTTACTTCTTGCCACTGAATGTACATTCCCCAGGGTTTTCTCTTCGGTATTTTTCACACACATACACACACTCCTGTGCCTCTAGGGCCATTCACTCTCATGGCTTTGGCTCTTAAAGTTTTTTTTTGATGACACTCAAGTATACACCTACCCTCTCTCATCTTTCTTTTCTACTTTCACCTTAAATTCAGTAAGTCCAGAGTTTAGACCAGCATCTTCCTGTTAGTGATAGCACCATTCTTCTGACTGGTTGAGATTTTTACCTTGGAAGTGGCCTGTCTGTTGCCCCACTCCTTCACTTAGTCCTTGACGTGGTCCCCTCCCTTCCTCCGTGCCCCTGACCAGCATCAGGCCCCTGGGTGCCTGCGCCGAGCAGCTGTCTCCTCACTGACCTGCGTAGCCTCCTGATCCATCTGGTGCGCTGCTTTCCCACTCAGTTGTCTTAAAACTACTTTCTTTTTTCATTCTTAATAACATATTCTTCTCTTCATAAAGATAATACGTATTCACTGGAGAAAATTTAGAAAACACAAACAAGGGAATAAGACAAATATTAAAATCTCCCATAATCCTTTTGTCTAGAGATAACTAGTAGTGCTATTCTAACAGAGTTTATTTTCTGAATGTCTACTCACATATATCTACAAATGCACATGTATTTAAAAAGAGTACCTCCTCTACTTGTTTTAACTCACTGTTTTTACAGACTAGTATTAAGGTATATCTCTTCCCATATCACTAGATATTCTTCTATAACGTCATATAAAATGACCACATAGTACTCCAGTCATTGGAGTGGATGTGTATTATGTCATTTTAAACAATGATTCTCTGTTTTCTGGCACTGAGTGTCTGATAATTCAATTCAATTATAATACTACTAGTGTAGAGATAACACAGACCCCACAGGTTAAGGGCTCAGTCCCAAAAGATTCCCAACACCTACATTTCTGTTCGGTCAACTACAGATTCAGGGGTTCCCGTGATGCCCCCTCCAGGTTAACTACTTTGCTAGAACAACACCAGGACTAAGAAAAGTGCTTGACTTGTGATCACAGTTTCATTATAAAGGATACAGCTCAGGAGCAGCCAAATGGAAGAGATACATAGGGCAGGGTGGGGGCTGGGGGCACAGCACTCCCACACCGTCTTTGGGTGTACCACCCTCCTCGCACATACTCCTACTCACCAACCTAAAGGCCCCTTAGCTCATCGTTCCAGGGGTTTTACTGAAATCTCATTACATAGACACGACTGATTACATCATTGGCCATTGGTGATTGAACACCATCTTCAGCTGCTCTCCCCTATCCAAAGGTGGGAGTTGGGTGGCCTGATGCTTGTTGGTTCCTCTGGTGACCAGCACCCATTCTGAAACTGTCCAGGGGCCTGCCAAGAGTCACCTCATTAGCATAAACTCAGGTATCAAAAGGGGCTTATCATGAATAACAGAAGATACTCCTATCACTCAGGAAATTCCTGTGGTTTAAGGAGTTCTGTGTCATATATTTGTCAAGAACTTCCTTTGCTCTCTTTTTCTCACCATTACTAGGTGCTTATCTGAACTGCTGCAGTAGCCTCGTCTATCTGATTGCCTTCCTTTAATTTTGTCCACTTGAGTTTATTTCTCACACACTGGCTGGGGTGGTTTTTCTAGACCGTGAATCTGACCATATTCCTTCCCTGCTTAACAGTTTCTACTGGATCTTCAGCAGCGAGAAGAATAAGTTTCTAGCCTGGGCATACAGGGTCCTCCACAATTTTGGTTTTGATTCCACTAGACTGCCTTTGAGGATCAGCTTAGACACCACCTCATTCAGAAAGTGCATTTTGATACATCCCAACACCCCACAGCTCACCTCCCTTGAGTTAGGTACTCTGTTTCTAGGCTCCTGGTAATATGTTGGTTTCTCAATTAATTTTTTCTAATATTTTGTTGCTATATTTAAGAAAAGCTCCAGGATGATATAAATACTTCAGCTGGATTGCATTTCATGGCCTCTGTAAGAAAGAAAGCTATAGAACGTCAGGATGCAAGTACAAATACAGACCCAGGTAAAGTGCTATTTTACTTTAATTTTTAAAATTCATTTATTTTGTGGTATTTAATATATCTTGACTTTTTCTTCAAAACAGTGATTAAAAGAGAATTTAAAATTATGTGATATTAATTACTCATTCCAGGTTCTTGCCCACAGCCCTGGTATATACTTAACAAATTTAAAACTAAAATTAACTTTTAAATTGAATTTATGATAACTTAATTAAAACACAATAGGTATTTGTTAAAAAGTTCCATTAATTTACTTTACTGAAATTTCATACTTGAGATTGAGAGGCCTGAAGCTGTGAAGATGAGTTAGGAAGAAGAATAGACTGGGTTTAGTGTGGGAAGAGTGTATGTAACTGTGTCCAGGTATAGAGGAAATGTTGGAGGAGCTATTATTTGGAATTTGGCCTGACAAGCTTCTTCATTAATGTAAGTGCTCTGCTCTTTGTGTTGTCCTAATTATTATTATGATTATTATTTTTTAAATGAAGGTACTGGGGATTGAACCTAGGACCTGTGCATGCTAAGCATGAGCTCTACCACTGAGCTATTTCCCTCCCCCTATAGTAATTCTTTTTTTTTAATGAAGCATTTTTCAGTTTATTAACTACATTCCTACACATTTTCTCATGTTATCTTTACAAAAACTCTGTGGCAAAGCAGGACTCATTATCTTCATTTTACAGAAACTGTGTCTTAAAAAAACTTAAGGACTCAACACATGACAACAAAAGCTAATGAGCAGAGGAACCAGGACTCAAGCCCATTTCTGCTGTTTTCAGATCCCATCACTTTTCTATCAGGAGGTCTTACGTTGCAGGAGGAGATACTCTGCAGAGGACCTAGTAGACAGGGTAAAAGCTCATTTTCAGAAAACAGGAAAAAAGATAAAAAGTTTAGAATCTACTCTGAGTGTAGTGCCACGCTGCTTACTCTGGCTCCTTCCCAGCCATCGCCAGCCACAGTCAGTGCTGCTTCTCTGCTTCACTGTGATCATTTCCCCACCTGAAATAGATGCTCATCCTTGACTGACATGCTTCTCTCCTCTCACATGAGCATTTTAAAAATTGAGTGTAATAATTTTCAAACACTGATTTCATTTTTTCACATCTTTTGTGAAGTATTCTCTTGGCCTTCAACCCCACGTTCAAACCTAAGTTGGGGATTCCTTACCGTTGCTGACAGAGTATCTCATGTGGATTTCCAGACTGTGCTTACCAATTATACTTTTTTCTCTTTCTTTCTCTCTTTTCATTCTCTATGATAGAGCAATGGGAAAAAGAACTCAGCACCTTCACTCCTGAGGGATGGGAAGTGGCCAAGGCCAAAAATAGGGCTGTTGTTTCTTTTTCCTTTTCTTTTTCTTTCTTTTTTTTTTTTTTTTTTGGTCTTATTTTTAATTCTTTATGATATTTAGAAACAGTTTCTCTTAACTGTGTATGGAACCTTGTAAGTGCCTCTTTAAACTTCTAATTTTTTATTATTATGAGATAATATTTATTGGTATGATTTCAAAATAACATATGATCATTGTGGAATATTTGGATAATATAGCAAGCTAGGAAGAAGATGAACTTCACTGCAGTCACACCACTTAGAAGTGACATTTTGATGTTTTTTCTTTCAGTCTTTTGTACTTTTCACAGAGTTAGATATGATATATAGTACAAGTGTCCTCTCACTATCTTGACTCTCTCTGTCCAGATACCATTGCTTTTTCCCTGATAGTTTAACACTTCATGGTCCCAGTATTTGTTCTTTCCCAGGTGCCTTGGGATGCTCTCCAGTTAGAGTGTATATTTAACATATCATTTCATTCTTTCTTGACATTGTAGTACCTGTTTGCTCCAGTGCTACAGATAATTCATATCTGATATGTTTAGAATTATCGCATATCGCACAGTATGTAATGGATTAAATGTTAATTGAAAACTGATGTTTAGGGGAGGGGAAAAAAGAAGTCATGTTTAAAATGCTTTATAATAGAAATCTTAATAGATAGTTATTTAGGTGTTTAAGAGTTATTTAACAAAGATTGGGAGTATTGGAATATCTGGGACATCTTTTTTACTTTAAACTAATTCAGTAAAATCCTGGTATCTGACTAGGCAGCAAATTTTCAGGAATAGATTCAGTTTGGATAACAGGGGTTACCTATATTTTGTATCCTTTGCTTTTCACTGTGATTTCTGCTTCTGCCAAACATTTCCCTGTATCATCAAAAAGTACTTGGTAAGCTTATTCCTTCTCCAGCTGTGCCAAAAAATAGTTAACTAATTCCTTATTGCTGAATGCATTAGGTGGTTTCCAGTATTTTTCTCCTATAAATGATGCTTCAATGAGTAACTTCTAGCATAAGAGTTTTTTTTAGGGGGGGTGGGCGGTTATCACTATGATTTAGCTAACTCATTTAGCCTTTACCAATCCAATAGATCAAAAAAAGGCATCTCACTGTTATTTGTCTCTTTCTGAATGAGTCTGAGCATGTATAAGATGTTTTTTGATGCAAATAATGAGTGTGGATTTGAGAAACATTCTTAAATGTGTCTTTGAGAAAACTTTAGAGGTACTTTAATGCTCTGTAATTTTCTGAAGTCGGCAGCCAATTTGCTAGGAGTATGTAATTCATTAAAGTAATCAGGCCCAGGATATAAATAATGATAAAATCTAAAATTACCATATTAATTAAAAAAATAAATTCTAAGCTGTCAGTCTACTTTTCTATGACTATTTATATACAATATCTAAAAAAAATCTGTATTTGTATTTTTACCTTTCTGTTTGTGAAATCCATTTTCTTGTTCTGTTTTCTCTTTTTGCCCCAAATCTCCTAATTGACTACAAGATAAGGAAGCTCCTTCTCAAGAAGTTGTTTCTGAATGTCACAAAAATCAGCAAATCATTTCTTCCACTTCAGGTGTGATTTCTCTTCTGAGAACAGCATGGTTATGTCTGTATGATGTCAAAATAAGAGTTACCACCTCTTTTAAAAGAGTAGTTAAACCAGTCAATTGATGTAATAGAGATAGAATGATAATTTAAATATATTCACTTTCCTTTTTCTAGTTTTTTTGGTTGTCATGGTTTAAATACAAGCCTTGTTACCAAGTTTCCAGTACTCAATATTATAATGAGTTATATTTTGCTTATGAAATTTGAAAGTAATGTTCGATTAAAAATAAAATGCTAGGGAATAAGATTAGAGTCCTAGAACAAAAGGCACAGAGCTAACCTGTGTCGTCACAGGCTTCTTTACTGTTTTCATTAAGAAGCTAATGACTTTTGTAAAATTTAGATGTTTAGCATTTTAAGTGGTAAAATTTAGCTTTGAGCTCTGAATATACTAAGAACCACTGAACTGTAAAGTTTTAAAGGATGTGAATTATATTGCAATAAAGCTGTTTAAACAAACAAATAACAAGAAACAGTGCTGAAAATAAAAAAATTAGTTACGGATTAATTTCCTAAAATCTGATTTTATTGAAACTTTAAACAAACATGGCTCAATCTGTCTGAAATGGAAATAGGAAATTATAGCATTTTCTTGGTATGCCTTACTTATTATTCTTGTGAATCACTCACATGAGAAAAGCAGTGGTCAATGTGTATTTAGTTAGAACAGAATAGAATTTGCCTTATTTATTTATACCTGTGAAACTTCTACTTAGATTTTTAACAAATACATTTTATGTTGTTAGTTGCTAACTTGTTCTTACAAAGTTAATGACCTAGAGCTATTTATAGATTTTTTTTATATTCCTGATTTTTATTTCCTTAATTTTCAGAATGTGAATCCTTGAATGTTCCTCAGCCATTGACTCCAGATGTATATCTAAATCTCAGACTTTCTGCTGAAATATCAGAGAAACCTTTGTCACCTTCAGTGTCAGATAAGGTACTAATTTGGAAGTTTTCATTATACTTTTGTGCTGAAGTTTATTATGGTCATCTGCATTATTCAGTTGTATAGATGAAGTGAGGCTAAAATCTCATCTACATAGCTTTCTTGGAAATGTCAAAAATTAATGTAAGATTTAAATATTATGCCCCCAAATATTGTAAACTAAGACCATAACACATACTTTTCTGCAGCTTTCCCTAAGTTAGGCTGATTGAAGCTTTTCTTGACTTTAAAATTAAGCCTTTTTTGGGGGGGGGGAGGGTAGAGTGGCCATATGAAGTAAAAAGAATGTAACCCTCTTTGATTTTATGTGTTTTGGCTCAGGTTGGACACACTTACATAAACGTGATTGACATTGAAGCTGATGATCTACAGCAGTTACCTGTCAGGGAGGAGCCTTCAGATGATATTATCAAACAGCAAACTGATCGCGTAGAGGTCTCATCTGCAGAATTACATTATTTGGCAGCTTCAGTTACTAATGCTGTTCCCCCGCATAATGTTAAGAGTCAAGGTAATAATTTTTTCTACTTTTTAAACAAATCAAAAACATTTTGAAAAATTCTTTAGTATAGCGTTGTTACTCCTCTTTATGTCTCTGAGCTCTCCTCCTAGAAATCCACTGTACTTTTAGATGTTTATGTTCACATTTAGAAGTATTCTGTTAACGTTGATCGCCACATCACCCAAATCTGGGTGACAGTTGTGTTTCCTCGGGGCCACCCAATCCACAGTGGGTGATCAGTGTGCTAATTTTAACACCTTGTTTAAAAGTTTAGAGTCAGTCTTTGTATGCCTTTTGTATTTTTTTTTATTAATAGACTTTATTTTTTAGAGCAGTTTCAGGTTCACAGCAGAATTGAGCAGAAAATACAGAGTTTGCACATAGCCCTCCCCACCCACACATATATACTCCCCTACCCTCAACATCCCCCATCAGTGTGGCATATTCGTTACAATTGATGAACCAACATGGACACATTATTATCAACCAAAGTCCATCGTTTACATTAGGGTTCACTCTTGATGTTGTACATTCAGTGGGTTTTGACAAATGCATAATGACATGTAGCCATCACTATAGTATCATACAGAATAATTTCATTGCCCTGAAAATCCCTTGTGCTCCATCTGTTCATTCCTCCCTCCCTCCCTCTCCCCAAACCCCTGGAGACCACAGTCTTTTTATTGTTTCTGTAGCTTTGCCTTTTCCAGAATGACTGTCTTTCATCTTCTTGATAGAATCTTCCAATTCTGCCATGGATTTATTTTTTAAACCCGTAAAAGTGTCTCCATCCTCTTTGGATGGAAGAAGCTGGAGAGCAGGCATCACAGAAGTGAAGGAGCCTGGTATCACCTCGCCTACACCATTAGACATACAGCAGGACAAAGGTGAATGCCCTAGATTTATAGCATGACTCTCCCCCTTCCCCGAATCGCTGTTCTATTCAAAATAAGCACTGAAACTTGGTAATTGCAAAAGAAACCAGAAAAATGCTTTTACCTTGCTAAGGAGAGTGGGGGCAAATAGGTAGATTGAGGTAGAGTCATGGTTCCAAGGGATATTTTGCAAGGAAACTACAGATCTATTTGTGCATATGTCTTCTCTCAGTTAGTGAGGCTAATATCCTGTGGGATTTCATGAGTATTTTAGTGTTAAGGAGGAATTCTCATATTTTAGAAGGTGGGAACCTCTAGACTAGCACACAAAAAATACACAGGCGTGATAGCCAACAGTACTTTATTAGTAAAATACTCAATTTTATAGTCATAAATCAGGTTGCATTATTGTAAAATATTTGCAAGATTTAGAAGAATATTTCTCCAAAATCTAAAGTGATTACATGCTACGAATCATTACATTAACCTAACACATAATCAGAGATTCAGTGTCTCTTCTGGGTTCCACAGCTCTTGGGAGGGGTGGACCCAGTCTTGTGGTTGTCAGGTGCTTGGGTGTAGAGTCTGGCACAGCATGTGTATCCGCATTGGGCACTCAGGAGATACGAGCAGCAAGGAAGCGATGAGTGGCAGGGAAACTTCACCTTTGGATGTGTTAGGGCATGTGTATGACAGCTGTGTAAAGAAGTGAGAGCCACTGATTCAGATGTTGACGCCTTTGCCCCCTCTCTCCCAGTCATGGGGCTGCTGGGCGTGTGGGTCGTGGAGGAAGGATGTATGAAGCCAGCCGTCTTTCAGGCTGGGGAAGTATGTGGGCAAATGAAGAGAGCTTGACTTTTAGATTCAGATAGAACAGACCTGGGTTTCAATCCCAGCCTTGTTAGTTAATAGCTTGGGGACTTTGCAAGTAAGTTAACTTTATCTGATCCTCACTTGTTTCTCTGTAGGACACAACCTCATAGGGTTGTCATGAGGGTTGCATCTAGCCAAATGCCTGTGGCTACTTAAAGTTCCCTGTTAGTTTCCCTTCATTTTCACACCAGTTAACTTTTGAAATTCTGACAAACTGAAACCCAGACTCATGGGTTCACCTTTAGGGGGAAAGGAAGGCAGAGAGGTAACGGGGTGACTGTGATGTAGCCTGGTAAGTGCTGTTGTGGTGACACGGATGAGGTTGTTGGGAAATAGAGCTTCTAGTCCATCTCTGGGGCTATTTAGGGGAGAGACCTAAATGGAATCTTAAAAGTATGGTTTAATGAAAGAAAGGGCATACAGACAGGGAGAACAGATTGTGCAACTGACTCAGATTTGATGGAGCTTGCTGAGTTTGAGAAAATTAAAGTTTGGTTCTTGGAGTCAGTGGAGTTTTGTTTTGAATGAGACGACAAGGAAAGATGGTGCCACTTTCTTTCCTGCTAAGGCATTTGGACTTTTAAGGTGAAGGCCTTAGGGAGGTGCTGAAGGGTTTCAAGTGGGAAAGGAACAGTATCAGATTTGTGTATTAAGAGATCTCTCTAGGGCCTGTGTGGAAGTCGGACTAGAGAGGAGTGAGATAAGTTAAAGAGAAGGGTGCTGTTTGGGGTCTGTCGATAGTGAAAGCCTCATCTAAGCACTGCTGGTAGGAAAGGAGGAGATGACTGGTAGGTAGATCATCGATATCTGGTGTCACTTTGGATCTGAAGGAAGACAACCTTGAATGCCTCTCAGGCCTCTGGTCTGGGAAACTGAGAGGATCATAGTGCTGTTCCCTGAGCTGGGAAATTGGGAGGAAGGAGCAGGATGGAAGGGCAGAAGTGATCAGTTTGGTTTGATACGCATTTGGGACCACCTAAATGAGATGTCTAGGACACAGATGGATTTAAGGGGCTGGAGCTCAGAAAGAGTGCCGATGAACGTGAGAGTCGGCAGTGCCTCGCGACCTCACTCAGAGAGAGTGGCTGGAGTGACAAGAGACTTGAGCTGAGACTGGCACTCTGAAAATACTGAAGGGTAAAAGGAGGAGTGGCAGAAGAGAAGACCAAGAAGGTAACTGAGAAGGGAGAGGCATCGGGAGGAGAAGGCCCAGAAGCCTGGAAGAAGTGTTTCAAATTTGGGACAAGAATCTGTTTAAAAAAAGTATAGAGACTCATTGGCTTTGATACTGGTCTTGGGAGGTTTGTTTGCCTGAGATCCCACATAGAGACAGTAACGGCCAACTCTGTCCCTAGCTTTTACTGTGTGACGTTGCTGGTTTTCAAGTAGAGTTTTAAAAAGTCATAAAATTATTAAAGTTGCTTCTTGATGAAGTAAATTTTTGTAGCAGAAGATAAAGTAACATTCAAGCTGCCTTGTATATGGAGCTTTGTGGTAATAGTAACACTATTATGTATTATCTCACAACAAAGACAAATCTCAGAAATCAAGACGCTAAAATGGCATTTCTAGGTATATTAAATTAAAACTGATTTGGAAGGAAATGTTATGCTGACTTAAAAAGAGGTCTTCAAAAAATTAGATTGTCAGCGTCTACTTTTTTGTAATCAATTCTGATGTTATCTTCATTAATATTTAGATTTGCTGAAGCCAGATTTCCGATTGCAAGAACAGAGCTCAAAGTCAGATACTGCAGATGATTATCTGCTAAGGGAACTACTGCAGGGTGTCTCTGCCACTCAGCCTGCACCACGCTCTGCAGCGCGCCGGCTGGAGCATCTCACATCTAAGCTTCAGCAAATTGATGAGCAGCTGTTAGCAATTCAGAACATTGCTGAAAGCATAGAGCAGGATTACCCCAGACACGAAGTGCTACACCGACATTGTGTTAAGGTAGACTGTCTTCATTTTTTTTTCTCAAACTCTTAATTAATCCCTGCCCTCCCTTCCCCTTTGGTAACCATAAGTTTGTTTTCTATGTCTGTGAGTCTGTTTCTGTTTTGTAAATAAGTTCATTTGTCTTATTGTTTTTAGTAAGTGATAAAATGCGGTACTTGTCTTTGTCTGTCTGACTTATTTCACTTGGTATGGTAATCTCTAGGTCCATCCATGTTGCTGCAAATGGCATTACTTCATCCTTTTTTTTTTTTTTAATGGCTGAGTGGTTTCCCATTGTATAAATGCACCACAACTTTATCCCGTCATCTGTTGACAGACATTTAGGCTGTTTCCATGTCTTGGCTGTTGTACGTAGTGCTGCTGTGAACATTGGGGTGCATGTATCTTTTTGAACTAGAGTTCTTTTTTTTTCTGGATATATACCCAGAAGTGGGATTGCTGCATCATATGGTAAGTCTATTTTTAGTTTTTTGAGGAATCTCCATACTGTTTTCCATAGTAGCTGCACAAATTTACATTCCTGCCAACAGTGTACGAGGATTCCCTTTTCTCCACACCTTCTCCAGCATTTATTTTTTATAGATTTTTTGACAATAGCCATTCTGACCAGTGTGCAGTGATTCCTCATTGTAGTTTTGATTTGCATTTCTCTAGTAATTAGCAGTGTTGAGCATCTTTTCACGTGCCTGTTGGCCATCTATATGTCTTCTTTGTAAAAATATCTGTTTAGGTCTTCTGACCATTTTTTAACCAGTTTGTTTGCTTTTTTGATACTGAATTCTGTGAGCTGCTTGTATATTTTAGATATTAACCCCTTGTTAGTCACATTGTTTTCAGTTTTTTTCCCATTCCATAGGTTGTCTTTCCATTTTGTTGATGGTTTCCTTTACTGGATAAAAGCTTTTAAGTTTGATTGAATCCCATTTGTTTACTTTTGCTTTTCTTTCTTTTGCCTTGGGGGATTGATCCAAGAAAATACTGCTACAATTTATGTCCGAGAATGTTTCCTGTGCTCCCTTCTACGAGTTTTATGGTGTCATGTCTTATATTTAGGTCTTTAAATCATTTCGAATGTATTTTTACATATGGTATTGGAGAATGCTCTAATTTCATTCTCTTACAAATAGCTTTCCCAACACCACTTGTTGAAGAGACTGTCTTTTCTCCATTGTGTATTCTTGCCTCCTTTGTCTTATATTAATTGACCATAGGTGCATGGGTTTATTTCCGGGTTCTCTGTTCTGTTCCATGGATCTATATGTCTGTTTTTGTGCCAAAACCTCTCTTTTTATTACTGCAGCTTTGTAGTAAAGTCTGAGGTCTAGAAGGGTTACACCTGCAGCTTTGTTCTTTTTCCTCAGGCTTGCTTCTCCAATTCTGGGTCTTCTGTGGTTCCATATAAATTTTAGGACTGTTTTTTCTAGTTTATGAAAAATGTCATGGCTGTTTTGATAGAGGTTTCATTAAATCTGTAGATTGAGTAGTGTGGCCATTTTAACAATATTAATTCTTCCAACCCAAGGGCATGGGATCTCTTTCCATTTCTTTGCATCATCTTCAGGTTCCTTTGTCAGTGTTTTTAGTTTTCAGCATGCAGGTCTTTCACCTCCTTGATTAAGTTTATTCCTATGTAATTTTTAATGTGATTTTAAACAGAATTGTTTTTTCACTTTTTCTTTCTGATATTTCATTTTTTTGATATTTCATTATTAGTGTAAAGAAATACAACAGATTTCTGTATATTAATCTTGTATCCTGCTACCTTGCTGAATTCATTTATTAGTTCTAATAGTTTTTGTGTGATTTTAGGATTCCCTATATAGAGTATCATGTCGTCTGCAGATAGTGATAATTTTACCTCTTCTCTTCCATTTTGGATGCTTTTATTTCTTTTTCTTGTCTGATTGCTGTGGCTAGGACTTCCAGTACTTTGTTAAATAGAACTGATGAGAGTGGGCATCCTTGTCTTGTTCCAGAATTTAGTCGGAAGGCTTTCAACTTTTAACCATTGAGTATTATGTTGGCTGTGGGTTTGTTGTAAATAGATTTTATCATGTTGAGATATGTTCCCCCATACCTGCTTTTGTGAGAGTTTTTATCGTGAATGGATGCTGAATTTTGTCAATTGCTTTTCTGTGACTATTATAATGATTACATGGTTTTTGCCTTTTCTTTTGTTAATGTGGTGTATCACATTGATTGATTTCCATATGTTGAACCATCCTTGCAACCCTGAAGTGAATTCAACCTGATCATGGTGTATGATTCTTTTTATATATTGTTAGATTTAGTTTGCCAATATTTTGAGGATTTTTGCATCAATATGCATTAAAGATATTGGCCGGTAATTTTCTTTTCTTTTCTTTTCTTTTTTTTATATTGTCTTTGGTTTTATTATTAGGGTGATGGTGGCCTCATAGAATGAATTTGGAAGTGTTCCCTCCTCTTCAGTTTTTTGAAAGAGTTTGAGAAGGATAGGTATAAGTTCTTATCGTATGTTTGGTAGAGTTCCCCAGTGAAGCCATTTGCTCCTGGACTTTTGTAGTCTTTTTAGTTTGCTGTAATCCTTTTTACTTTTATTGCCCTTGCCTAAGGAGATAGTTCAAAAAATATATTGCTAAGATCAGTGTCAAAGAGCATATTGCTTATGTTTTTTTCTAGGAGTTTTATTATTTCAAGTCTTATATTTAAGTCTTTAACCCATTTTGAATTTATTTTTGTGTATGGTGTAAGAAAACGGCCTAGTTTCTTCATTCTTTTACATGTAACTATCCAGTTTTTCCAACACCATTTGTTGAAGAGACTGTCTGATAAACAAAACAAATGAACAACTAAAGCAGAAACAGATTAATAGATAGAGAACAACCCAGTGGTTGCCAGAGAGGACATGGGTCAGGGATGGGTGAAATAAGTGAAGGAGATTAAGAGGTACAGACTGCCAGTTATAAAATAAGTAAGTCATGGGGATGTAATGTAAGGGAAAATAGTCAATAATATTGTGATAACTTTATATGGTATTAATGTATAAAAATACTGAATTACTATGCTGTACATCTGAAACTATTATAATATTGTAAGTCACCTATATACTTCAATAAAAAAGAAAAGAAAGGTGATCTATATAAATAAAAAATAAGAAAGGTTTTGTCTAGATGATAGTTAATGTTCCTCCCCATTCTAAAATTATATGACGCAGTTTTCCTGAGCCTCTTAAAAGGGTAACTCAGTTAACATACAAATAAGTAAAAATGAACTCCTCTATCAATCCCCACCATTTAACTCATGTTGAATTTAATCCCATTCTTTCATTTGTTGCATTAATGCAAATGTTTAAAGCCTACATAAAATTATTTATGATACTTTGAAACTATCGAACTATAATAGTTGTAACAGTTATTTTCTTGTGTGTGTTTTTCTACAGGTTGAACCTGTGGACCGCATTGAATTGTCTTCTGGTCCTGAATCTGAAAAAATGTTGCCTTCAAAAAACATTAGCATTTCTGAAGAAGGTTTGTGAAGGGTTGGGAGTGGAACTAAAACCTTGCTTTGAAAAAATAAGTATTGCTTTTGAGAGTCCAGAACTAGGAATAGTTTTCATGTGTGACCTGAAGCCATCAATCCCCTGATTTTTAGATTAGGATTATTTTTGTGATAAAATGATTGGCTCCCACCTCAGGCCTTTTTTTCCTTTTCTTTTCTTTTTTTTTTTTTTTTCTGAGAAGCCAATGCTATAACCTCCTCTTTTGTATCAGAGTCAGGCAGTGTGGGCTGGATCTTATTTTCTGTGACTCCACCCACTGGCCACACACTACTAAGGATTACACAGAGCTTTGTGCTCAGGTAGCTGTTTGTCTGTAGTCATCAGCTGAGCTGGAATTTGAGGTTCTGATTAAATGGCTGGGCAATGGTGAGGTATTAAGTTTTTACGTTCCTTATTAAAAGAATGAAATTAGGGCAGTTATTTAAATAAATTTCTACTGTATCTGTAGTTGTTATTTGTATCTGCATTCTTAGTCTTGTCAGACATTTAATGCATTTTTGCAAAAAAGCAAGCTTTGGCTTGTTGATTCTCTATTGTTTCTTAATTTTCTTTTTCATGAATATCTACTTAGCTTTATTATTTTTTCTGCTTTTAGGGGCTTAACTTGTTGGGTTTTACCTAACTTCATTCTTTCTTTTTTCTCTAATAAGTGCAGTTGAGGCTGAACATGTTTCTGCAAGGACCCAGACAAGAGTTGTGTGCCATCTTTTGGTAGTTTGCAGATCTAGTTTGCAGTTTGTATTATGATTTCTCCTTCAACTCATAAAAGGGGTTTTTAGCTTCCAAATATTATGGGATTTGGGCTATATTTTTGTAATTTTCATTTTAGTTGTATTGTGATTGGATGAGTGTACAGTAATATCATTCTTAGATATTTGTTAGAATTTCCTTTGTAGCCCAGTATATATAGTCAGCTTTTGTAAATTGTCCGTGTTTATTTGAAAAGAATAAGCATTTTCTATTAGTTTATGTCAAATTTCTAAGTTTTATTTCTCCTTGTAATTTTGTTAAATGTTGGTTTATGTAGGTGAGGCTATGTTATAAAATGAATGTAGTTCATGATTATTATATTTTTTGTTGAATTTTATCCTTTTTAATGAATTGTAATGATAAAAGTTAAGTAATGACTGTCTTTATCCCTAAAAATGCTTTTTAGACTCAAAGTCAATTTTATCTAATATTAATATTTCCATTCCTGCTTTCTTTTATGTGGTGTATCTTTTTTGATATTTTTTATTTTAAAAAAATTTTAATGGACAATTTCAAACATATTTCACTAGAAGACAGAATAGTATAATTAGCCTTCATGTACCCAACCATCAATTTTAACAGTCATCAAATCATGGTCAGTCCTGTTTAATGCGTCCCCAGCACTCTTCTTGCCTTTTCCTGAATTATTTTTAAGCAAATCCCAGACAGCACATTAGTTTATCCAAAAATATTTTATGTGTATGTTTAAAAGATAAGATCTCTTTTAAAAATATAATAATATTGTCACTTCTTTTTTTTTTAAATCTTAATATTGTCATATATCTAATCAGTGTTCATGTTGCCAGTTGCCTCAAAAAAAAGTTTATTTGTTCTAGTTGGAGTCCAGATAGGTCTATACATGGCAATTGGTTGACAGCTTAAAAGTTTTTAACTTCTGGGTTTGTCCTCCATCTCTTTTTCCCCTTGCAGTTTATCTTTTCAAGAAACGCGGATGTTTGTCCTGAAGTATTTTTTCAGACTCTAGATTTTGCTAATTAAGTTTTTGTGCTGTCATTTAACATGTTCCTCTGTTCCCTATATTTTTAGTACATTAGACATCCCTTTACTTTCAAGCTGAGTGATTATGTTGTGGTTGTATACATACAGTGTATAACTCGATTTCATTCTTTTACATAATTTTTTTACTAGTTTTCTCTGTTTCATCTTTTTTTTAAATTGAAGTGTAGTCTGTTTACAATGTTGTGTCAATTTCTGGTACATGGCATAATGTTTCAGTCATACATACACATATATATATTCATTTTCATATTCTTTTCATTGTAGGTTACTATAAGATATTGAATATAGTTCCCTGTGCTATACAGTAGAAACTTGTTTATCTAGATAATTTGTTATTCATCAGGTATAATGTTTCCATTTATTCTGGTTACTGATAAATTTATGCTTATTTCTGTTCTCTTTTTTGTGTTTCTGATTTCTTCTATATTTTTTCTTTACTTTTCATCCTTTCTTTCCTTCTGTTGGATTGAGTTTTCTGTATTTTTCTTATTCCTCCTCTATTGGTTCAGAAATTATGCATTCTATTTTTAATCTCTTAGTGCTGATTCTTGAATTTTCAACATTCAGAGTTGAGTTAAAATGTGAGACAAATATATTTACCTCCCAAACTATGTAAGGACTTTAGGGCTTTTAACACTGATCTGCTCCTTCACATTTTCTCTGATGCTGTTTTCTAATATTGTAGTTCTACCTTATTTTTAACTCTCCCTTGTCTTTTATTTTTTAAGTCAATACTAATTTGCATTTGTCAGCATATTTGCCAGGTTCTATGCCCTCGATTGCTTCTTTACTTAACAAAATATAATTTAAATAATGTAAATATGTAAACAGTAAATACATAAAACACCGTTTCATCAGATAATACCCTTATTGCCTGAGATGCACTCTGGCATTGCCTATTCTCTACTGTTTTTGCCCACAGTTGCTTCTTGCATCCACTTCTTTGATGATTGTTTCCTTCTTCCTTCTTTTATCAGTTCTTTCATCTAGAGTCTGTGACTAGCAAATTCTCCCAGACTTTGAACATAATTTTAATTATACTACAATTTGTGAGTGATGACTTATAGCTGAGTACAGAATTCTAGGTTGATGCTTATTTTCCCTCAGCATTTTAAAGATATTCCATTTTACACTGACATCTCTAAGTGCTGAGTTTATACTACCTACGTCCTGTGTACTTGCTGTTCTTTTACCTCTGATTGTTTTTAAAGTTTTCGCTTTATTTTGCATTTGTGACACAGTGTGTCTAGGTGTATATTTTTATTTATGCTATAATGGAGTAGGAATGAGTCTTTAATTTGCAGGTTTAACAATATTTGCTCTGTTTGGTTTTCTAAAAACACCTGTTAGAGGTATGTTGGACCTTCTCACTTTTTGCCCTGTCTCTTAACCACTTAATTTCCACCTTTGTATCTTTCAGTGATGTGCTCAGGATGTTTCCTCAGATCTGTCTTTTAGCTTACTAATTCTCTCTTCTACTATGTCTTCTTTGCTATAGGATTTTAATTTTGGTGACTGTATTCTTAATGTTGAGAAGCTTTGCTTCTTTTTCAAATCCATCTGTTCTTTGGATGTACTGTCCTGTTCTTTTACTGTGGTTTCTATACCTTCTTTTATCTATTTAATAATTTTAGTAGTATTTTATGACCTTTTATTTTTTATTTATTTATATATTTTGTTAATGGAGATACTGGGGATTGAACCCAGGACCTCATACATGCTAAGTACACACTCTTCCACTGAACTATACCCCCCACCCATTATGACCTTTTAGATTATTTTACTTCACGTGTGCATATTCTCAGTTATCAAATCTTTGTACTGACCCTTTCTCACAGTTGCTTGTTTCCTTGTGTGATTTGTAACTTTTTATCATGTGCTTATCTTTGTGGGGATTTTTCTAGGTTGTGTATATTTTTATTTAGAGTGGTTTTGTATTTGCTTCTTGCTGTTACTGAAGTAGAAAAAATATGAGGACAAGTTTTTATATACATTTCTTGGCTTGGAGTTGCTGTACTACATAGATGGCATAAATTCAGATCCCACAGCTGCTTGTGGCAAGACAAACTCTGTTTCTCAGAGTTGACTTTTATTTTTCTCCCATCCATTATCCATGCAGATAGAAAACTTCTTTGTTGCTTCTCCAGGATAGTTTTTCTTATCCCCATTTTATGGACAGAGCTGTCCTTCAGCGCTCTAGGCCATGTGAAGGTAGCTCAGTTCTCCTCACTGAAGTCTTCAGAACCCATATCTCCTGTTCCTTGTGGACTGTGCCAACATCAGCACCCATTCATTGCCCAGCTTTGAGATCCTTTTCCTTTCCTAGTACCAGGAGATTTCTTTATTTACAGGTCTTGGTTGTGTATGAATCTATTTTTTTTTAATTTAGCATTTTTTCTGTGTTTTTATAATAGGGCATGGGCCCACCCACTGTAGCTCAATCTGCTGTTTTCTGAAGTTGATAATAAATTTAATATTTCTTTAATATGGGAGAGTTTGAAATTTAAATATCAAATTGTTTAATTATACTGTAAATAGGAAGCTATCAGAATAATAGGTTGCAGACTTCTAATGTTTCTGATTCCATGTGGAAATGTTAGCTAAGTATTGTATCTTTTCCATGCGATTTTTTCTACTGTTTTCTTTTAATTGTAATATATATTGTGAACTAGTGCATTTCCTGGCGCATACAAATAAAGATAAATGGGACAAAGAAGAGATTTCAGTAACGGAAACTCATTCTAGTCAGAAAACCTGTATGTTTCCTTCTGCCGATTCAGCCACCAGCCTTTCCAGTGACCAGAATGCGACTTCTCCTGGTATTGTTCTTAACCTTTTTCATTTACTCTTATTTTCCAAATATACTGTTACTGCAGAGTACTTACTAGGACTATAGTTGTGCAGGATTTGTGAAGCCATTTTGCAACATTTATAACTTTCAGGGGAGGGGGAATTAAAAATTGTGCCCTTTACATGAAGAACTTGTGTCACCTTGTCACCTTCGTGAGATACACTGCACACATGTATCATATCTCTGACTTGTTAATGTTAAATATATAGCAACTGGAATATTATACTATCATATTGCAATGTTATACTATGATACTATAATACTTGATTTTTACAAAAATAGGGAAATTCAATCTCTGCCAATTATGGGAGTTTTAATTTAAAAACAAAATAATAGCTGTAATCCTCTGCCCTGTGCCAGACCTTGCTGTCTTACGTGCATTGACTCTGGGGTTCGCCTGACCTGTGAGGTCGATACCATTATTATCCTCATTTACAGGTGAGGATACTGAGACTTAGACGAGTTCAGTTCCACTGTTCATTCCATTTCGTTTGGAGCTGGCAATTCAAAATGCTGTTCCTTAGTCCTAACAAATAGATTGTGTCACATGAATAACAGGGCATAGTAAATGTAACAGTTGAACCACTGACAGTGACTTTGAAATTTTTTTTTTTTGCCCACAGATAATGATGGTCAATAATAATGATTTTAGCAGGGAGGGTATAGCTTAGTGGTAGAGTATGTGCTTAGCATGCACGAGGTCCTGGGTTCAGTCCCCAGTACCTCCATTAAATAAATAAATAAATAAATAAGTAAGTAAGTAAGTAAGTAAGTAAGTAAGTAAGTAAATAGATACATACATACATGCATGCATGCATAATTACCCTCCCCCTCAAAAAATGGTTTTACGTAGTGTTTACAATATGTTTTATTACCATTATTAAAGGAAGACTAGGATGGAGGTCTAGATCAGTTCGTGAGCAGTTAAACTAATCTCTCCCATGCAGTGATGAGGACCTGGGCAGTGTTGTGGGAAAGGGGAAGGAAAAAAAGACATTCTGCATAGGCAGGTGATGGTACTCACCAACTAAGTGGATGGAAGGGGAGGAGGAGGAGAGAATGAATGAATGTTTACCTAATTGTATAGTCAAGACTTAGTGCGTCTGTTTTCTGTGGGAAAGATGGAAAAAAGGGGAAATGCTGGGGACCAGGCTGTGAAATGTTACCCATCAGAGAGCGAGGGGAGCCTCCCCAGGGAGGGAAATGGGGGAGGAACTCTGGTGAAGAACAGTGTGTTTAGAAAGGTGAAGGGATTGTCAAGAAAAAGTGAGTGGCTAACAGTTTCACATGCCACCAGAAAGTCATGAATAAAGACAGTTTTTTTAAGGACTTTGAGAACTTTCAGTGTAATTTCAAAAGAAGGCAGGTTGGGGACGAAGACAGGCTCAAGAAGCTGTAACTATAGACAACTTCAGAATGCCGACAGTAACAGGGAGTAGGAAAATGAGGTAAAGGAAATGAAGTAAAAGATCATTTCAAGATGGGAATAAATACAAACTCTAGTGTTTAAAGACAGAAGAAAAAAAAGTAGCAGGAAAAGAAACATGGGGAGTACCAGGCTAAGGAAACATTCAGGATTGTAATGGTCTCTCAAACTAGGGGGCAAGAGGGGAAAAAGGAGAAATGTCAGCAAGTGGCATAACACATATAAAGATGGATGAATAGAAATGTTTTTCATGTTTAATTGTAAATTTAAAATTTCAGTGTTTAATTGTAAGTTTAAAAAGAAACTAAATTCGTATTTTATAAAAAGTGCTGAATTTAGATGCCCGAATGGGTGTTTTCTTCTCCAAGACTGGTGTCTTGGAAAGATGTGTAGTCATTCTCTTACTTCTAGTGCTCACAAATAGCTTAGATCTCCTCTTTTGTAGTTCTCAATAGTGGCAAGTAATTTATTCACTGAGGATGAATTTAATTTTTAGTAATGGCCATATGTTATTCAGACATCTCTGATAAATGAAGTAGATTATCAGGCTGAGTGTTACTGTTTGGAATTTTTTTAAAAAGGACTTGTGCTTATCAAGGAATGAAGCTATTGTGTTTAGTAAATTGTGAAGGCAGTCCCAAAGGAGGCATTCCAAAATTGATTTGAAGGTGAAATAAGGGTAGACTTTTCCTGTGTAACTACATTTAAAGGTATTTACTTGAATAAAATACTTCTCTGCCTTTTGATAAAAGGAATCAGTTTCATTTCTTAGTAGTCACATCTTTTATAACTGATTAATCTATAGTTACACTGTTATCAAAAAACTCACAAATGGCCAGACTCTGAGAACAAAGATAATGTAAAATTCTTCATTTGAGGTTAATAAACAAAACAATATGTGATTAAGAAAGCAAAATTATTTATTATTAAAAACATGTGGATGTCTAAGTCTTAGGGGCAGGGTGGATTTATCTTGTTATAAGAAAGTCTTAACAAGGAAATGTTTTTGAGAAGATATGCCAGAACATTTTTCCCTGTATTAACTTAATTGTCTTTGTTAAACATACGAAAATTGAATAGATTAAATTTGCTTTAAAGACATGTATTTTGCTTTAAAGACATGTACTTAATATTGGACAAGGTTTAAAAATTATTCTTTGGGTCATATTCTTCCAAGTAAAGGCTCTTGGATTTAAATTAAATATTTTCCCAAATGTATTACTTTTAGGTCGTCAGAAGTTTTTTTGTTTGTTTTTTGTTTAGTAAATTACACTCCAGTATGCTAAACTATGTCCAAAAGCAAAGAAAGATTGTACCTCCTATGGTATATTTTTTAGAGTACTCTGAATAGAAAAGTTCAGGTTAATAATAAAGTAGAAAAAAAACTGACCTGAAGTTTTTATTAATAGTAATGTTTCTTTTTTTAAGGTGTGAATAACAGTAATGAGTTATTTGACAGGTAAATATCTTAAGAATTAATTCATAATTTTACCTAAAGTTGGGTATAAATTAGGTGTTCTGGAAATTTTTTCGTATGTGTGTAAACTTCTACATTACGTATTATTTTGTGGATTAAAGGAGTGTAATTAATTCCCATTGGGACTGGGGTATTTTAAGAAACAAGGATAATTACATTGTATCCCCTATTGTTTTAGCATAGGTAATTAGAATACGGTGGCCTACATTTGCTGTATTTTCTTTTACGACCTATGTATTAAATTTCAATAGGCAGGAGAGGTGGAAGTTGTCCAAGGCCTTATATTTGCTTTTCTAAGGGTACGTATGAAGTTATCAATTATTGATGATTAGTCTTTTCCACTGAATATTATTGGAGTTAAAGCAATAGAAGGAAATTAGTCATATGTTTATAATGTTTACATCCATTTATGCTGTTGGAGGGCATAGTTTTACAAGTTCATTTTTGCTTCATGTAATTAAGTTGTAGATACTGATTTGTATTTCTTAAATTGCATCTGCGAATGAAGTGTTGAAATAGATCCATTCCAGATGAGTGAATTGACTGACATCGCAGACATCATCAATGACCTTATAACAAGAGACGGAGTTTCCAGTGAAGAGCTCGGCTTAACGGAACAACAGGCTAGGAGGATCTCCAGGTAATCACTGAGTAATTCATTTTTAACCTATTTAAAATGTTTATGGTTCAAGAATATTCAAAATTGATCATGTTTTAATGTGATCTTTAGGGCACAAATTCAAAGCTCAGAATGTTTTTTTCTTTGTAAATATATTTTGTGTTGTCTGTGGGTCATTCCTCCCCCTACTAAGCAATATATAGACTGGTTTATTTAACCAGTACCGCACATCTGTATCCTGTGAGCTTTCCCAAGGTCTCATCACTCTGAGTACAACATAAATTTAATCCTATTTCTTTTTAGAAGTAATTAATGATTTAGTTCATAGTACTTCACCCTAAATATGAGCCCCTAGAGTACATTTTAAATAGCTTTTCCTTGGAACATTAGGTTAAAGTGTTTTTCCTTGCAGCCTTTCTTGGGCCAAGAATAAAGGCTGTCTCTTCTACTGATGCTTCTTTGGGATACATACACCTCTTGGTTTATTGATTTACTGGGAGCTGGTCAAGTAGGCACCCTCTGCCTGGCACTTACCAAGAGCCCAGACTCTCAGAAGGAAAGCAGGTTTTCCGTGTAGGTCACATCATCTGTGTCCACGACCCATCTTCTAGTTAGAATGGTGTCTTCTTCACACACTGGGTGACGAGCCTGCCTTAAATCCCCATCTTACACTGCCTGTGTTCTTGAATTGTTCTCAGTAGTCCTTGTGTAGAAGCCAAAATGGGATTAGATGTACAAAAGATTTATTGGGAGACAAGCCTGTGAGGGGAAAAAATAAGTAGGGAGAGGCATCAGACCACAGTGCAAGTCTGACCCCTCTCTGTGAAGGAGAGAGGGCTGAGTATGTGATCTCAGGGTACAGTGTAGTTGAAGAAAGTTTCAGCTGGGTCTGTGGTGAGACATCAAGCCAAAGTCACGTCGGAGGAGTCCTGTGTCCTGCAGGACTGGGCAGCCGCAGCATCCCGCCCTGCTCGGTGGTTAGCTCCTGCTGGCCCCTGGGAAGCACAGCTCCGGCACGAATGTGAGTCCAGATCCAGAAGGGCAGCAGTTGAGAATCATCACTGCATTAAAGTTTTGGAGGTGATTGAGAGTCCAGAAATAGATTATAGGTGAAGAAATCCAAACCAGAACCTTTACAGACATTAATATTGAAGTGATGAGCAGAAAAGAAAGGAGCCATTGTACGAGGCTGCATCGTGTTTGAGAGTTAGGCAAAGACCCAGGTAAGAGAGAGTCTAAAGCAGAAAGGAGAAGCCAGTGGTACCAAATGTCATGGAGAAGTCCAGTAGGACGAAGACCGAAGAGGCTGTCGGTGACCTGAGATCGTTGTCAGTGGATTTCAGGGGACAGGTTGGAACAAGCTGACTAGAGATCTAAGTGTCTGACTTTTCGAGGTGGGGCAGACGCTTTCCAAATAAACAGTGTCTAGTTGTGATGCTTCTTACCTCCATAATAAATTTAAAATCAGTGATGCCCTGCTTGTTAAATTTCTCAGGATTCAGCATTCCTGTGGCAGACGTCCACGGAGAACTGAGAAGGAGAGAAGGGAGATACAAATCTGGATGAAAAGAAAACGAAAAGAGAGAATGGCAGAGTACTTAACTCAGCTGGCAGAAAAGAGAGGCCAGGAACACGATCCTTTCTGCCCCAGGAGCCGTCCAGTAAGTCTGCAATGTCAAGGGTGATGGACTTCTCACAGAGTATGTGGCAAGTGTTCAAGAAAAGAATTAACATAATTTGGATGCAATTTTTCGTTTGATAGATAGAAAAGTCAGCATTTTTCTTAAGTCCGGAAAAGTTAAGAAATTACCTTAATGAAATATAGCAGGGAATTCTACAAACTATGTTCTATTGAGCTTTCTTAAATATTTTTTCTCCCCTGGGCTAATTATGGCTCTAGCATTTTAACCAAATGAAGAGGCTGCAGGTTGGGTGACGGATTGGAGTTGTTCCCTTAATTTTCAGTCAAAGTCAGTGGCAGTTGAACAGCTGACTGTGTGTGTAGTAAAGCCATTTAACAATCAGTTCTCTATCCAGAAGTCATCACCGGAAGATCTTTTCAAGTATGATCCAGTCGTGAGGCCAGAGAACATGGTACTTGTGTGTGTGTGTGTGTTTCCACTGCCCTTTGAACTGTCAGCATTTATGTCCTGAGCCCTGGCTGTGGACAGCACCAGGGCTAAGTCAGAAGGGTTTTTCCTCAGAATATGAAACAAAGCAATGTTACTTTGATAATTCCACTACTATGAAAACCATGTTTAGATTGCACTTTGATTAAAGTTTATCTTTTACTTTGTAATCTGATGTAAAATATAGTAGTACTTCATTTTTTTCAGCATCATTAGGTGATCACATTCTGTAAGTGAATTTTCCAGATAAGGTTGTCACATTTAAGCACCAAATGGTGCAAAAGTAGGTGAACTATTATTTACAGTGTATAATTTACTTACCGGTGTCTGGAAAGAGCACCCTGGTGTGATAATAACATTTTGTCACCAGCCCTGGGGACATGGCATTGACCTTCAGGACTGCTTAAGACCAGCATCTTACAGTGCGTCTGTGTATGTGTGTGTTCTTCCACCCTCCACTGTCAGCCAGGCAGATGCCCCAGATGGTTAGAATTGTGTCCAAATTTAGAATAAATGAACTCAGAGGACATTGGGATTGTTTTGTTGATAGACTTTGTGACTTTTCCTTCAATATCACAGATACTTGTTTCTTTATCTTTTAGCTTCTATTTAGGTAAAGCTTTGGAACTAGTGAGGAGTTAGTGTAATTAGAATTTTCACTTGCATTTCTGTCAGAAATCAAAAAGACCTTTAATTTATTATTGACTACTTCTATATAGGATCTTGAGAAAGTGAATCCACTTCTCTGTTTATGTTTTTATACACAGAATTGTGTGTGAAAGGACTTACCCTCA
Organism: Camelus ferus; assembly: GCF_009834535.1. Taxonomy (NCBI): domain Eukaryota; kingdom Metazoa; phylum Chordata; class Mammalia; order Artiodactyla; family Camelidae; genus Camelus; species Camelus ferus. The sequence continues at coordinate 25,818,550 of NC_045698.1, read as the reverse complement.
TTAGTATTTTACTGGATAAGATGTGTATAGCTGATATTGGCCAGTTTGCCTTAAGTTTTGAAGAGTTTGCAAGTCTCAGTGAACACAGTGTAGTAGATTTCTGGTAAACATTTTAAAATATTAAAATAATGGTTTTAAATGTGTGACTCATCTCTGCTTTGTCAGCCAAGCTCTTGGTGAGATTAATTACAAGACTGAGTACAAAGTATACGTGTCTCCATCCTAAAGATGTTCCCATTTTCCATTTTAAGTGCAGCTTAATAAGGTTCTTTCCTTTTGATAAAATACATTAATTTAGCTACTAAGATAGATTTTGCATCCCATTTTTTAAGCTGGATTTTCACTTTAATTACATGATGCTTTAATTTAACGTTTTCATGTTTTGTGTTGGGGTAGGAAGCTTCATCACATATGACAGGGTCGTGTACTGTTTACTAAATAACAAAATTATGTTTTAACCTCCTGTTAAAATTGATGAGTAGAAGTTTCATGTTTTCCATGGATCATAATGGTTTAATTATTTGAACTGAAGAGTAATGAACTGACTGGTTATTTCTTGTGCAGTTTTACATGACTTCCAGGGAAATCAGGCTGAGACAAAAGATGAAGCATGAGAAAGACAAGTGAGTTTGGGAGTTGCCCTGAGTGTTCGCTCTCGCTTGCTCCCCTGAGGCCATAGATAATGTGTTAGGGATCCTCTTTTTCACACTAGTCCCTTTTTTGTTGATAAACAGAAAATTATGGGAGAAAACTGAAAGGGAAATAACTAGACTCCACTGGCCTTTTTAGAAATTTATTTTGAAATACTATTCCTTCAATTTTTTTTTTTAGTTTTTTGGGGGTTGGGGGGTGGTAATTAAGTTTATTTATTTTTAGAGGAGATACTGGGGATTGAACCCAGGACCTCATGCATGCTAAGCACACGCTCTACCACTTGAGCTATACTCTCCCCTTCCGTTCCATTTTTGTAACTTTTATTTCTGCTATTCCCCTCCTTCTCCCAGTCCAGATTTGTATGTGCATTTTGAAAATACCCCCGAGGCCATAACCACAGCTGCCCTTACTAACACCTCCTAATGGTTTTCAGAGATCTGAAATTTGAATTTGCATTGAAGAAAATAAATGCTAGGTGGTCTTTGAACATTATGTTCCCTCTAGAAATATGAACTGAAAGTGATTCTTGCATTAAATGTTGTTTAATTCTTCCTCTAAAGATTGCTACTCTCTGACCACTATAGTCGTCGAATCTCACAAGCATACAGTCTGATGAATGAACTTTTGTCTGAATCAGTACAACTTCCAGCAACTGCACAGAAACCATTGCCTAACAAACACAGAACTGCTCAGATTCCTGGAAGGCAGCACTCCCCTTCTCCAGGAGGGTAAGACAGGTTTGGCATGTCATTTGGCAAGATAATGTCAAGTGTGATTAGCATGAAGTGCTTTTATGACCAAAGTCCAGTGTGTTTGCATCTACCCTGCTCTGAATTATGATCGTAAGGTGAATGAGAAAATGGCATCCTAATTATGAGACTTTTATTATTTTATAGAATCACCAAGGAGAAAGACAAAAATTGCATTAAATCTCTAATTACGATGTAACAAAACACTTCGTATACCTAATACATTTTGATAATCCGTTCAAACTTGTTTTCTACTTTTCCGCAGTTTTTGTTCATAATGCCTTCTGTAATTTGCCTCCTAACTGCTCTCCCTGTTTCTCCACTGGCTCCACTCTTGCAGAAGCCGACAGCCCCCACCAGCTCACCACTTCCTCCTCCACTCTCTCTTCTGACCCTGACTTGCTGATTCACTTGTAGATTCTGTTACGTGTTTCTTCTTTGATGACCTGCAGTAGGTTTGGATATGAGTTCAGTAGGCAAGAATTAATTAGACATAGAAGGCTAAAGAAGAGTACCCAGGCATAAAGTTTCTTATATATGTCAGACACACAAAATTGTATTTGTTGGTGATCCATAAAGTGGACATGAATTGGCAGTACATGTTGTTAAAAATTACCATCTTTGACAAAATAAATGATTAGGATTATAAACAAAATCATGTAACTTAAGAGCCTAGAGGAAATGCTACCCAACACAAATGCAGCTGTAATCAGAGCACTTTGTGTGTGTGTGTGATTTGGGATGTCCTCAAAATAGCAGAGACTTCCCTTGAATATTTTCTAGAATAATACAGGGTATTTAATATGTAAGTAACTGTCAAATGTATAGAGCATTTGAAATGGATAGAGAGATAAACACAACACTTTCTTTGGGAAAAAAACGAGTGAAGTTTGGGTTTCGAGGAGAGTTATACACTAACCACATCACTGAGGAACAGAGTAAGCAGGATCAAGTGAATATATTCGTCTGAGCTGGAGTTCAGGCTTTTTGAAATATTGTAGTTTGTCTTTGATAGAGATTCTGGGAATATAATAATTATATAATTTCTACTTTAGAGAGAATCGACATGGGCACAATTTTCCAGTCCATCAACCTGGAAAAGTCAGATGTATATCCACCAGACCAAGTTATACCCCAAAGGCAAGACCTTTCAGGCAGCCTCAAGGCTCACCCTGGCCACGTGGTAAGATTAAAGTATTTTATTGTCTTGTGTAATTTGGATGTATGCCTTCTTGTCTTCAGAGTTGTGTTTTCAATAGTAAAAGCTGTAAATCTTGGTGAAAATTTTAGTGAAAAGCAGTTCCCATTTCAACAGAATGCAAGGGATTGATAAAGACTTAGCCATACTGGAATTTTGTTCTTTTGAAATAAGAAGACCCTAGGAATCTTTTTAAACTAACAGCCTTTTTGCAATAGAACTTGAACAGTCAGTAAATTAGATGCGACTTATTTGGGAATCTGTTTCGTGTGTCTGGCTGAAGATGTAGGCGTTTTTACAAATCACGTTCTGATAGATTTCAGGATGGCTGTATCACAGAAGAGGAATATGAGATACCGTGTTTTTACCCTTTCCCCCATGTGAAGTATAATATCTGTTATTTATTGCTAGCTTTCCTTTTTAAATTTTGCCATGTTTGAGTTTTGATTACTAAAGTAAAACATACACATTATATAAAATGATTACACGTTAAAAATACATAATCATAGCTAACCTTTTCCACAATGTGAAATGGTACATATGAGGATTATTTAAGAAAATTGAAACTTTTTTAACTTGGAATTTTTTTTACTATCCCTGATGAATTTTTGTGTTAAAAAAAAAAAATCCAGTGAGTATATACTGTGTTAAAGTTACCCAAGCAAACTAATAAATCAAGCTATCTAGATTACAAAAAAAGTATACATTTTTTAATATGTAGTATAAATGTATACAGCTAAAAATGTATAAAAACTAACGTGCCAGATTCTGTTTAAGCTCTTGAATTACAACCCTATGAGAAACACACTTTTATGTTCCCATTTTAAAGATGTGAAAGTCAAGGCAGAGAAAGTTGAAATAACTGCCTAAGATCAGACAGTGAGGAAGTGGTAGAGTCAGGATTTAAACCCAGTCTTGGTCTAGAATTTACGCACCTAGAACCTGCACTTTAGTATGCTGTCTTAATTTAGAAAATTGAAGTTTCCATAAATTCTAATCCTTTTGATAAAATTTAATAGTTTGGTTAACTCTTGCTTTTCATTGACAAATTAAATAATAAAGCTACTGCTCTTTTTTTTTTTTTTAACTGGAATTTAAAAATAATAACCATGATTTTTTTTAGTTTTTAATTTTATTTTATATCTGATACCTTTACCAAAATTAAAGAAATACCCCAAATTGGCAAGGGTTTTAAACTTGAACCATGTTTTTTTTTTTAACTTTATTTATTTATGTATTTTACAATATATTTTTTAAATTGAAGTATAGTTGATGTACAATACTATATGTTACAAGTATACAATATGGTGATTCACAATTTTTAAAGGTTATACTATAGTTAGTATAAAATATTGGCCATATCCCCCATGTTGTACAGTACATCCTTGTAGCTTATTTTATACCTGATAGTTTATAGCTCTTAATCCTTCACCTCATCTTGCCCCTCCCTCTTTGAACCATGGTTTCTTAATATCAGATGAAAATGTCTTGGATTATGTGGAAGTATGTCTTTCTCTTGGACCTGCCCCCAGTGTCAGGCCTGTGTTGTTACCTTGCACTTGACTGGGCTGAGGCCTTGGCCCTCCTTTGGTCCCCTCGCTGGCCCTTGATGGACTCTGCTTGATGCCGTGCTGCTGCTCCAGGGCCCCCACCCCACGTAGATCAGTCCAGACCCTCTCCTTCTGCCTTCTTAGCCTCCTTTCCCTGTATAGTCAGGATAATCCGTGACTCTTGCAGGCTTATTTTCACATGCTGTGTGCTCCCATTCCTGCGTTGAAATTCTGCCTTGTACCTTGAACCTACCTCCATGTCTTGGAAGACTTCCCTAATTTTAATTGTTTAGTTCTTCCAACCTGATATAATGAATTTTAACGTCCATATTTTTGTTTTTTAAGTGGCTTGTACTTAACTCGCATGGTGGTTGTGAATATTAGAGACAAATGGTAGCACTGGTAGCTAAAGTAGCTATTTTTTTTGTCCTCTGAACACTCAGTCATGTTTCTCCCCCTCGTGAGGCACTAATGTAACAGGTCGTCTGTTGTGGTTACTTATAAACTTAGTATGTCCCATGACACACTAAATTTTTTGAGGGTAGCAACACTCTCTTCTTCATCTTGTATTACCCCTTCACATTGAACAAATGAAATAACTGAATAATTGCATAAATGGGGAGAAAAAGGCTATTTAGCTTTTTTACCTAAAAATAGCTATTGATGAACTAATTTTTGTTCAAGAATATTAATGGGCAGGTTTTGTAGTATTTATACTATGTCACAGAACACCATGTGCCTAGCTGTTATCCGAGCTGACCCCCCGCCACTTCGCTTCCCTGGACCTTTAAGGCAAAGGTAGGAGAGGAAACTTGAGGGACTTGTGAACATGCTGGCTTCTCTGACCATCCAGATAGTGCCTATGTGTGGCTTCCACCACATCCAGAACCCAGCCATTTCCCTGGCAACATTCAGCGGCTTCAGGTCTCCAGTATTGTAGGGCAGTGGGAGAAACCCGGGTTCTTCCCAGTCGGTGATACAGATAACCCAAGCCCACGAGGGCGAGTTCAGTCATTGCATAGATGGGAAGTGAGGATCCATCAGTGTTTAAAAAAAATCACTGCAGTTCTTCCATAAAAGAATTTACCTGAAAATACTTGTGAGTTTGACTATATGTTACTATCTTTTGTAAAGAAGTATGCAGTTTTGGCTAATTTCTTCAGCTCTGCATGCAAACTGTTATACCCAAGGGTCCTTTTTCTTTCTTCCTTTCTTCCTTTCTTTCTTCCTTTCTTCCTTCCTTCCTTCCTTCCTTTCTTTCTTTCTTTCTTTCTTCCTTCCTCCCTCCCCTCTCTCTCTCTCTCTCTCTTTCTCTTTCTTTCTTTCTTTCTTTCTTGCTTGCTTGCTTGCTTGCTTGCTTGCTTGCTTGTTTTGTGTTTAATTCTATCAAAAATAATATAAAGACCATGTAATAAGTATCTGAGAAGGATTGGAGGCATAAATAACAGATCTCGACTTTGGAATCGTCCAGGCCTAGGTTCACGTCCCAGCTCTGCTGCTTACTTTGTACCCTCAGATATGTTTTTAAAACCTACCTCCTAGAGTTGTTGAGGATTATAAGTAACACATTTTGCATAACATAAACAGTAGATGATGGCAACCAATCCTGGAATTTAAGAAGCCTAATTTGGTCATTCTCCTGGCATTTCGTCTGGGTTCGTGTTCCTGGCTTTTCCCATTGCCAGAGATGTTGTCAAGGCACATTTGCCATCTGAAAAAGGACTGTGGTTGTGCTATAAGGATTTCAAGTCTGAAGTAGACTTTTCCTTCGTCTGCACCTTTGTTTTGTTTCTTTGGTTCAAATCAACCACCATTTACTGGCCCCTACTAATCAGAAGATTTCTGTCCTCAAAGAACTTATAACACGAAACATGAGAAATCGTGCCTGCATACGGAAGGTTAAAGAGGTGTGTGTGTCTTTATAGGAACTGCTACGTTTACTGTACAGAAAAAAGCTGGGGGGGCCAAAATGGCAGTGAGGAATGCTGTGCGGTCTCCAGTTACCTCCCCGAAAGGTAAGAGGCAAAGAAAGAACAGAAGGTGCTTGGACTTAATACTAAATTTTTAAAAATCATAAATCACTCTTAGAAATGTCAATTACGGATTTCAGCACAAAGAGCGTGGCCGGGTGGTGGACCCCATGGTTGTGACCTTAGCTCCTTCCCGAGTACATGTTTTTATGTCCAGCCCTGAGCTAAATAATAAATAAGCCCGTCGCCAGCAGCCAGCCCACTGTTCACTTACAGGTGTGAAGACTATCCAAAGGGCGCTCTGAGTACTACTCTCCGTTTACCCCAAAGGACAGAGAGTTAACATATTAGCTCAGGTTCTAAGTATTGATTCTTTCTCTCATCTTAGGTAAATCACATAACCTCACTTTCCTACTTTGCAAAATGGAGATAATAACATTTTCCCCGTAGGATTTTCATTAAGAGTATTCATTCTGCAACAGTCCACTAAGATCCTGCTGCGCACCAGGCACTGTTAGTCAGGAACAGCACAGACGGTAGCGCAAAGATAAGGTATGGAGACCTGGAAGGTCTCTCAGAGAAAGTGTTATTGGAGTGAAATTCTGAATGGTGAAAGGGGGTTGTCACGTAAAGATAAGAACAGTTCCAAGTGGAGAGACGAACGAGGACAGAGCCCTGCTACAGAAACCGTCTCGGTGCGACAGAAAAGGTCACTGTGGGAAAGTGGCCAGGGATGTGGTGTAGGGGCAGGCTGGACCCTCTCAGCTAAGGGTCCAGGGGGCTCCCTTGGAGTGAATTAGGGAGAGCATATAATTTACGTTTTAGAACGTGTGGGAGAAAAGAACAGAAGGCAGTAGGCAAGCACAGAGGTATTGCTCAGACTCGGGTTATCACAGTAGAAACAGCGGGGAGTCATTAGATTTGGAATATATTTGAAGATGGACCAAATTAAGACTTGCTATTGGATAGGTTTTAGGATGCATAAGAAAGAAGGATAAAGGACGATTGGATTTTAACCTGAGCATTTCCTGGGATGCGGAAAACTATTGGAGGAAATGGTTCGGGGTAGAAATTAACAGTTTGGATTTTGGACATGTTAATATTGGAATGTTTATTGCACATTCAAGTAAAGACGTCAGGAAGGCTGTTTGCACTATGACGCTAGAGATACAGGTTGTCAGCATGTATATTTTCAGCAGTGGAACTCGATGAGATCAGTGAGGGAGAGTATTTGTGTAAGAGGACCAAGGACCAGGCCCTGGGGCACTGGTAATTGAAGGGGATGAACGTAGGTGCGGCGCACAGCCCACAGTAAGTGCCAGAATGTGCGCTGTCATTGGTTTCAGGGGTGCCTGTTTCTTGGAGGATCATTAGTTCTAAGCGCATGAGGTTGGTAGAGCGATAACAGGCCAGGCGGCCCAAACTCACCGCTCTGTTCCCTCCTCTTGCCCTCTTCAGGGGCCACATGCCTGCTCATTGGGACCTGTGTTCACTCCCACCATGTAAACTGCATGCATACACCCAGCTTGGGTGTTTCTTTAAGTCACCCGGTGAGGGCAGAACGTGCTGCAGCAAGGGCTTTGGAACATGAAGTGTGTTGGGTGGGGCTCCTCCAGGGCCTTATGCAGGGAAGCGCTGCTGGTTGATGGGTCTGCTAGGCTGCCTAAGGGCACGATTTGGGATCAGTGTTTCTTTTCAGCAAATACTGATATTCAGCCGGGAGGAAGGGGGCCATCGTGCGTTGTCAGTGCACTTGCCATGACGCCTCTGCCGAAGGCCGATCGTAGGCAGGAAGCCTGAGTGGGGATCCCTAGAACACCACTCCTTGGAAGCTTCCACAGGAGACTTTCTGTAAGAGGCAAGGAAGGCCCAGCTCTCCAGGTTCGCCTAACTTCGAGTTTGGAACTTCACCGTGGTTCCATTTTTTCCTGTGGACTCTGTTCCCCGGACTCCCTTGTCTTAGAGGTTGCCATTGCTTTTAAAATCAGAAGAGGTGGCCAGAATCCAGTCTCCTTCTCTCACACTGACAGGACAGGAATTGCTAGAGCCCCTAAGGTCAACCGTACCCAGACCGTGAGATTCAAATGCTAGGTAAGATGTGGCTGCCTTGGGTTTGATGGTAAAAGTCACAGAGAAGAACAAACTCCGTCAGTGCATTGATCCCAACGTATGCTTTGCTCTTTCCCCTTGAAAGGCTCTAAGGCTCCATGTCGCAGTCTGCAGTGCACGAACAGTCGCAGAAGTGCTGGGCTTGTGCCTCAGCTCGGGCAGGTGTGCGTGGAGTGCGAGAGGGAGGAGACGGTGGTGAGCCCCTGGACAGTGCCTGCAGACGTCCGCGCCATTCTGCATGGGAGCCACAGTTCCCTTCTGCAGGTAAGCACTGGTCCAGATTTCAGGTTGCCTGGTGATTCCTTGTGGTCTTCAGGGCTTTTTGTTTATTTTTTGTTTCTCTCATGGGATGTAGAAAATTCAAGGCAGTGTGAAGTGGTGATTCAGAGTGTCTGCACTTCGGCTTAGTGCTCCAGCATTTACTTTTCAAAATTTTTCCTCGACTGTGTATTTTCTTTTTAACTTAAAAAAGAAAAAACTCAAAAAACAAAACACAAAATGTAAGATCAGATAATTGCACTATAGGTATAAAAATCCATTCTGTCCGCCCTCCAGGCCTGATGCCAGCATCTCGTGTCCGATGATGTCCCTGCAGCCACATGTGCTGGGCGGCCACAGCCCTGGGGTTCCCTGCATGTTTCCTTCACCATTTGGTGGATGCGCAACTCTAGAATCTTTGAAAAACTTAGTTCATGTTCCATTTATTTTCTCTCAGGCTAGGACCACCTTTTACTGTCTTTCTCAATTTGCTAGGACTTGTCACCAACTGAAGAAAAGCCAGAGCCTCCTTTCGGGGTGGGTGGCACGGACAGCTTCTCTGAGAGCACCGGCAGCATCCTCGGCAAGCTGGACTGGGATGCCGTTGAGGACATGGTGGCCGGCGTGGAGGACGAGAGCCTGTCTGTCCACTGGGCCCTGGACCTGTAAGACCTGAATGTCACTCTGCTTCTGCACAAAGGCCAGCAGTTCAGTGATGTGGTTCTGAAAGACCTGTGGGTTTAAGGGAGAGACGCAAGGAAGGAAGCCATGTGGATTTACCTCCTGCAGGCATAGTTTTACTTGGGTTAGACATTTCAAGAGGCAAAATAAACTTTTCTCAGTAATTTTGCCTTTGGGGGAAAGGGTTAACTATAGATGTATTATATGTTTTGGCATTTGGCTTCTTTTCTTTATGTATAATTTTCTAAGTGATGAGATAAACAGAACCTTTCAAGTTTGTATACTATTTAAGCTACTTTCAATAAAAATCTTCTATCTTGCCGCCTCCTTTACTCTATACCCTGAGTTTTCAGAAACAACCTTGTGTGTGTAAACCTAATAGGAAAAAAAATTCTCCTTTCACTGAGGTGAAGAAAATTGCAGTCTTACCTGAGACGCTCAAAAATGAACTCCATTTTAAAACATATCCTAAAATTGTGTAGGGCTTGGCCTAGGAGTCAAAAGGAACCAACGACCTCCCACCAATCCTAAACTTTTAAACAAGCCAAGGTTCATGTGGGCCGGATCTTCTGTCCTCTGCCCTGTAGCCTGAAAAGCCTTGGAGGAAGAAAAAGTGATGGATGCTTTGAGTAGGAAAGAAAGAGACTATGACTCTTGACTCTAGAGGGTTCATGTTAACTTTATAAAAACCTGTGGTGCCAAGACCTGGGTGGTTCTGGTACTGCACCCAAACAGTGGCATCACTTGGAGATCATTTTTCTGAGAAGAGACTAACAAACTTCACGTCTTTGTCAATTTTTAGTGTAGTATCAAAGAGTACTATTATCTGAAAAGGCTATTAAACATTCCTTTCCTTCCAACTACATGTCTGTGTGACGCCAGATTTTTTTCATTCACTTCAGCCAGAACAACATACTGCCATAGCTGAGTGCAGAAGCTGGTATGAGAATTCAGCTGTCGTCTATTAGGCCAACCGCTAAAGAGATTTGTAAAACTACAAAACAGTGCCACTTGTCTCACTAAATTTTGTTTTGAAAATAGTTATTTTTATTAAAATGTGTTATACGCGAACATTCAATGGGTCATTGTAACTTAAACATTTTTTTCTCAGTTTTAATTTCTGACATAAATATCGACAGATGCGCCCACATAAACAAACCCTGCTTGGGCCCCTCCGCGGGGCCTGAGTATGAAAGGAAGACGCCGTCGGAGAACCGCTGCCCTGCGGCCGACAGTGGCGGGTCTTAGCTTAGACGGCGCGGTCAGCGCCGTGCCGGGTGCGCTCGGCTCCTCACTCTACTGCACAAGTAAGTTGGTTTATAATAGCATAGTTCCTTTTTACCTGCCCACACCTGTTCTGACTTAAACGTTCAGTTGGCTTTGAAGGAAATGCTCTCCAGTGCACTCTCATTTCTTCCTGTAGATCCAAAATTCTAACATTGCCCTTCAGCTTGAAGATCATCAGCATTTCTTGTGGTGCAGATCAGATCGTCTGGCAGTTAATTCTCTCAGGTTTCATGGACTGATCTATGTCTGACTTTACTTCACCCTCATTTTTGAAGGGTATATATTTCGCAGCATTTATTCTGGGGCAAGGTCTTTCCATTTTAGCTGGATGCCTGGAGTGTAATGAGCTGTTAGCAAGATCTCTGCACTACCTCTGCTCAACCTGTCATCTCTCAGCCGGGTAGTGACTGTTCTCTGGAAAGGCACCATGGACTCTTGTGCTGAAATGAATATGAGCAACTCAGCTCTTGTCCAAGGACTCACGGGAGTGCCACCCCTCCACCCCAGCCCTGACTTCTGGGGATCCTCTCTGTACAGCTTCCTTGTCTTTGTTGTCCTGCCTTGCAGATTCCAGCTTCTGCTACTACCCTGAACTACGACCCTGCCTCTTCAGTTCAGTGGGACCCCTGTGGTCTGCTTGGACTCTAGCCCACTATGCTGGAGTCAGGTTGCTATCCTTAAGCAGAAAGCGAAGCATTTATGAGATTTACTTCATGAGCGTCCCTTCTCATGAGGATCACCGTCTTGTGCTGCCTGCTGTCCAGTGTCTAAAAGCAGCTACCTCACGTGTATCTTGTCTACTTTTATGGCTAAGGCAGGCAGGCTAGTCAGGTACAAGCTACTCTGTCGTAGCCAGACGTGGAAGTCCTCTCTTAGTCTCAGTGAACTTTATGTCCACACAACAAACCTGAAAATGAGGACTGAGGGGATGTGGAGTGGCATCATCAGAAGACTGATGATCCCAGGCAGTCTCAGCCTGTAGCTTGATTGTGTTCATAGTCTTTGGAAAACTGCAAGATGACAGTTTTGTAGTGTGCCTGAACACAGAGGAAACGTCTGAGTGTGTTTCAGACTCTTCTACTTAAAAGGACAAGTCTAGTCTCCATGACTTCCAAATATGGGGTAAAAGAAGCAGTTTCCATATCTAGATTTTAAGCATGTACCATGCTAGCAAATACCTCCAATTATCAAAAGGTTTCCCCAATTTCTGAAAACTGAATATTTTGCTCATATCTTTATTAGAAAATATGTTATACAGCATTTAGTATCATGTATCACTAAACCAAAGCCACATCTTAGTGTCCTACTCTTTAGTCTGAATCTCAAAACATAAAGCTCTGCTAAGAAATTATATCCACAGACCTGGGTTAAAAACACTGATTTCAGCTCATACAACTTAATAAAAAAACAAACAATTCAATCCAAAAATGGGCAGAAGACGTAAACAAGCAATTCTCTAATGAAGGCATACAAATGGCCAATAGGCACATGAAAAAATGCTCAATATCAGCAATTATCAGAGAAACGCAAATCAAAACTACAATGAGGTATCATCTCACACCAGTCAGAATGGCCATCATTCAAAAAGTCCACAAACGATAAATGCTAGAGAAGGTGTGGAGAAAAGAGAACACTTCTATGCTGTTGGTGGGAATGCAGTTTGGCGCAGCCATTACGGAAAACAGTATGGAGATTCCTCAAAAAACTAAAAATAGACTTACCATATGATCCACAATCCCACTCCTGGGCATATATCTGGAGGGAACTCTAATTCGAAAAGATACATGCACCCCAGTATTCATAGCAACACTATTTACAATAGCCAAGACTATGGAAACCTAAATATCCAGTGACAGATGACTCGATAAAGAAGTTGTGGTATATTTATATGATGGAATACTACTCAACCATAAAAAACAATAAAATAATGCCTTTTGCAGCAACATGGATGGATCTGGAGAATGTCATTCTAAGTGAAGTAAGCCAAAAAGAGAAAGAAAAATACCATATCATATCACTTATATGTGGAATCTAAAAAAAAAAAAAAGACAAACTAACTTATTTACAAAACAGAAACAGACTCACAGACATAGAAAATAAACTTACCAGAAGGGGAAGATGGTGGGAAGGGATAAATTGGGAGTTCAAGATTTTCAGATACTAATATATATAAAATAGATAAACAACAAATTCATACTGTATAGCACAGAGAACTGTATTCAATATCTTGTAGTAACTTATGGTGAAAAAGAATATGAAAATGAATATATGTATATTCATGTATGACTGAAGCATTATGCTGTATGCCAGAAATTGGCACAACATTGTAAAGTGACTATACTTCAATAAAAAAATATATATATATAAATAAATTAAAAAATAAAAATAGACTTACCATATATGATCCAGCAATCCCACTTCTGGGCATATATCCACAGGGAACTCTAATTTGAACAGATACATGCACTCCAGGGATCACAGCAGCACTATATACAATAGCCAAGACATGGAAGCAATTTAAATGCCCATCAACAGATGACTGGATAAAGAAGCTATGGTATATTTATACAATGGAATACTACTCAGCCATAAAAAAGAATAAAATAATGCCATTTGCAGCAACATGGATCGACCTGGAGAATGTCATTCAAAGTGAAGTAAGCCAGAAAGAGAAAGAAAAATACCATATGATATCACTCATGTGTGGAATCTAAAAACAAAGAGGACAATAATGAACTCATCTACAAAACAGAAACAAACTTGCAGACATAGTAAACAATCTTATGGTTACCAGGGGAAAGGGATAAATCTGGGAGTTTGAGATTTGCAAATGTTAGCCACTATATAGAAAAATAGGTTAAAAAAAATTCCGTATAGCACAGGGGACTATATTCAGTATCTTGTAATAACCTTTAATGAAAAAGAATATGAAAATGAATACATGTATGTATATGCATGACTGAGACATTGTGCTGTACACTAGAAATTGACACATTGTAACTGACTGTATTTCAACTAAATAAGAAAAATAAAAACACTGACCTCAGCCTTTTCTAACTTTCTTACTTCAGCTCCCATTGTTTCCAGCCTATAGTATATATGCAAGCCATTATATCTTATACCATTTTCCATTTCTCAACAATTCAAATAATTATTATGTACCATGCTTTGTGCCCCGTTTAGCTTTTCTATAAGAAATCAGACCTCGGACCTTGCTGAGAAAATATGAGAAAAAGGAAATGCACTTGATATTGTGCAGAAGGCACATTGGTAGCACTCCAGAATGCCACTTTCCTTTAAGCATTGTTTATACCCTAACTTTTCATGTGTGTTCAGTGTCTGGACTGTGGCCCTGTGTCATAAAGGAGACCCTAATGGAAACTAATGCTTTCACTTTCATAAAAATACTGAATCTGGGGAATATCTGAGAGGAGAAGAATCCTTGTTAGGTAAGATTGGTGTGTAGGTTGGGAATGAATTTATACGTGTGGGCCTAGGGCCAACTTCCGTGGCAGGAGTTGCCTAGCTGAAGGGGAAAATTTTATATAGGATCTAAAAAAACAATGATACTAATTTTAAAAGTATTTAAAATATATTTAAAGCCAGTAAATGTAAAAACAAGCTAATTAAAATAACCAGTATTAAGAATTTTAAAATGGTTTCTAAATTAATAGTGTACTGATAAATTATCTTTAACCCTTCTAAGACTTAAATAAAAGGATAATAAAGGAATTTTTAAAATTTAAAATACATTTTAAATGTATAAATCAACACGGAGAGAACTGGAGAGGAGATATTATAATACTGGGTGAGAGAAGTTACAACAGGTTTAAGTGGGTGGAGGAAGCCATAATATGTGCAAAAAAGGACCTCCCTCCCAGCAGCTGTGCCCCAGGCAGAAGCCCAGCTTCCCAACTGATTACCTCAGAGCAGAGATCAGCAAATCTAGCCTTTTCTCTGCTCTTGTAAAGTTTTACTGAAACACAACGTGCCCATCCATTCACATGTTGTCTATGCTGCTTTTGCAGTCAGTGGTGAGTTAGTTGCATAGATGCTACGTAGACTGTGTGTCTTTCGATTAAAATATTTTTTTCTGACCCTTTTCAGAAATAGTTTGCCAACCACTGCTCTAGACTGGAACCTGCCAGATGTAATCTACCTATATACTCAGAGGTTCAATACATTTTTTAGTATCTTGCTCTAAAACCTGAATGGACAGTTAGGCATCACCTGACACGGAGAAAGCCCTCATCATGAAAGGGAGTGTCCAAATTAAATAAGCAAAATAACAAACAGATCACGCAGGAAATAGAAGAAATGGCTTTTTAAAACAAACAAATTGGAATGCTCAGACAACAACAGAGGAAACCTTGTTCTCACGTTTCCATGAGGTTATCTCTGTTAACAGAGAGGATTTATATTTCTGATTGGTGAGTGGCAAGAGTTCAACATTGATTCCCACTTTAAAAGTGAGTACACATGTACTAAAAAACAAAGTGTATGTATGACTTCATTCTCTTTGTCCCCACTCGTGGGAGAGATAAGTGAGGGGCAGCAGTTTCTCTTTCAGGAGGCTGAGTATTAAGTATTTTCCTTACAGAATACTCCACCAGCAGGTGGACGTTAAGGTCTAGATTTGGGGCAAATGCAGCAAGCTTGGTTGTGGTTGCAGGTCTGGGCTACAATTTGTTCTCTGCTCTGACTTTACTGACAATAAAGCTGTCAATTTTATCTCCATCTGTCAGACTCTAGTTTATATTTCTAATCAGAACTCCAAGGAGAGAGGAAGGTGGTTTATCAGCCTCCTTAAATCTGAACACATGATGCATAGGCTGTGGCTTAAGCTCAGGCCTCCAATGGCAAGTGAGAATTGTACTTCCTAATCTGACAGATAAATATGAGACATTGCATTCATAAAATAAGGACATGTGACTGTATGAAAGGAGAAACCAGAGGACAAGAAGAAATTCTTTGAAATTTAAAATACAGCTGCAATAAAAAATTTAATGCAAATTAGAAATTGAAAAACTCCCAAAGATAGAAGCAAGAGACCCCCCCAAAAAAAAGAGGAAGAAGAAAAACCATAACTGAGGAGATCAGTTCAGGAAGAATAATACCTGACTAACAGAAATTACAGAGAAATAAAGAAACTAAAGGGGAAGAAATAGTCAAAAAAAAATCTCCAATCTCAAGGAGAATTCTCCGTAGCTAAGGACACAGATTAAAAGTCTATAGCTCTGGAAAATGAATTTTACAAAGAGATTCATTAAGAAACATAGTGAAATTTTAGAATATGAGAAAGATAGAAAACATCCTAAATGTTTCTAGAGAGGGAAAGCCCAGGGCATATACACGGGAACAATAATCAGTATGACAGCAGCCCTCTTAACATTAATAGCACAGGCTAGATTACGGTGAAAATGCTTTCAAAGGGAAAATTTTCAATTTAGAATTCTGTACCTAGCTATCAATTATGAGGTGAGAAGACATTTTCAGACATCAAACAATTTGAAAATTTATTTACTATGTATCCATTCTTAGAACATTTGCTCAAGCAAATATTTTTAAGCAAAAGGGAGGAAGACATGGATGGCTTCCTCCCATCCATGTCTTCTGGTTGGATACAGTATCCAACCAGAAGAAGGATGGGAAAATTTTGGTACAATACCTCTGCAGCAGTCCTGGAAAATCAGCCCAAGTGCAAAAGTAAGAACAGCTCCAGGAAGGAGTTTCTCGATTGAGTAATGGAAGAGGGGTGGGGGTGGAGTGGCAGAGAGGAGACACAAATGAATGACTGACGTCAAAGAGCTCCAAAAGAATTACAGATTTCTATGTGGAAATTGGGAGAGTGAAAAAGGAAAGCAATTTCACTAAAGGAAAAAAGAATATACAAGAAAGGAAATGCATTCATAGCTAAGCTAAATATTGCCTCTGAACAATATTTACATAGTTTTGTATTACATAAATGCTCATTAAATACAGTGATATTCATAGTAGAAGGACAGGGAAAGAGTCTAAGAGCCAAGTCCTTATCTATCATAAAAAAAAGTCAAGAGATCATAATATAATTCAATATCTAAGGTCTAGAATTTAACTGTTAACAGTATATTCTTTAGAAATAATGGATATAACTACTCAAAGAGTTCAGAGTGGTTGCCTTTAAGAACAAGGGATTATTTCTTTAAATTTAATCAGAAAAATTAAACTATTAATTTATAGAAACTTTATTATTGTGTTAAAAGCCTGTCTTGTTAAAATTTTTATCTTGGAATTACTCTAAATTGTATAAAAGACAGGATTTAAAAAATTCAATTGACAGTTTTAAGCTATGCAGAAACCCACCAAGACTACTTTTCTCGTTTTTGGATGTCGCATCTTTTGATTCCTTCTCTCACCTCAGATCATGGGCTGTCTCCCAGATGAACCAGGGGTAAGTCGTGTGGTCTTCTATGCGGATATCCACCCAGGAAGGCTTGTCTCACTCACCAAATCTTACTAAGGAAATTCACACCTGTGCTCTCCTTATTACAATTTAATTTTTAATTGTTGACCATTATTTTAGCTGACCAAAGCTATGTGACCAAGTTAAATGTCTTGAACACTTCTACAAATGAGGCCCCTTCTCCCCTTCCACTGCCACTCAGCCTGTTACCATCATAGTCTTCCACGTGGGCCAATATGGGCCTCTCGTATCATTGTCAGTGATCTTTAAAAAAATGCAAATCTGACTTCACAAATGCAAATCCCTATTCCACTCCCACCTATCTTAATTTCTTAATGGCTCCCCATCGCTCATAGGATGTCCTTAACATGGTCTAGAAGAGCATCATTTGACTCAATTATTTCATAAGCTTCATCATTCTACTCTCATTTTGTCTCTGACAATCACAGGAACTGCAAAGTTTCTGAAGGTGATATGCTTCTTTCCTCATGGCCTTTGCATATGTTGTGTCATCACTTTGGGATTCTTCTTGCATTCCTTTCCTTCATTTATTTTTTTCCCCTCAGACTTTAAAGAGTTTAACTGTTATGTCGCTATGGAATGAATTGTTGGGAGCAATTAAAGGCAAGAGATTTCCCATCTATCAATGGGTCAACCAACATTATTCAGTATCTATTATATTTACTACATGTCAGATTTTATCTGAGGATTAGTTTCACTTGGAGAAGGAAGCCTTTCTGGTCTCCCCAGCCCTTCAGACTTCAGTGCCACATATTCTCATGGTTTCCATCACCTTTTCTTTCAAGCACTTATTTTAACTGTAACTTACTAACTGTATCATTTGGTTCATTTCCTCTCTCTCCCACGGAACACAAGCTTATTGCCAGTGGGTCCAGCACAGTTCGTTGCTCTTGGTAGGCACTCAGCAAATACTTGTCAAATGATTGAATTTGCAAAAGCTAAAAACAAACAAAATCAGTGTTAACACCAAGTGATCTCCAAGACATACAGTATGACAGGAAAGAGTTAGAATCCAATATTTTAAGCTCAGGAAAGGAGTGCAGAATGCAGCCTGTGATTCCTTCATCTCTTCAATGCCAAACTTCACCTCTTGACATTACTCATTCATTCCTTTTGTCATACTTCGCACCCGTTTCCAGAATTATTCTACCTCAGAAATCCCACACATTCCTCTCTCTGACTTTATCATCACATCATTCCATTTCTACTCTCTTGCTCTTACACTTCAGGAGAGTTCTTCAGGAGACCTCCGAACTTCGATAGTTCCATTTTTTTCCCTCAATCTAGGTCATTAACTATACCCCCAACAAACCCCTGCTCCTGCTCAGTGATGAATCACCTCTGTTGTGCAGCTGAGCACTGCTGGAGAAAAATAATGCCGTTTGGCATCATCACAATCCTCCACACTGCAGCTAGTGAGTAAACTTTCTGAACCACAGCCCTGAGTATATTTACTGGTTTGTTTTGTTTTGTTTTGTTTTTTATTCTGGGACGGGTGTATAATTAGGTTTATTTATTATTTATTTTAATGGTGGCCCTGGGGATTGAACCCAGGACCTCGTGTATGCTAAGCACACACTCTACCACTGAGCTATATCCTCCCCCCTTATATTTACTATTTAAAGCCCTTCCAAACTCTTAAATATGGCTTTTTTAGACCCTTTATTATCTGTTTTTCTTGCCAACTTCACCATTACTCAGCATTTCAGTGCTCTGTTGTCTCTGTTCCTCTGCCACTCCTTCTAATTCTTTTCTCAACTCAACCAGTCTGGCTTTGCTCTCATCCTCTCTGAAACTACTCTCCTTAGAGTTTACCATTTACATCCTGAATGGCAGGATCAAGCATTTCTGTCTCGATCTTACTGCGGCGTTTTACCTGCTGCTCTCTTCCTCCTTGAAATTCTCTAATCCTGTAGTTTCTGGATTCTTCTCAGACTCCTCTAATCGTTTCTCGTGTCTCCTCCACAAATGCATTTTTCCCCACTGCCCCTTAAATGTCGGTAGTCTCCAGGGTCCTTCTCTGGCTCTGTGCTGCTCACTGTAACTACAGCTTATATGCTGGTGGGCCCCAAATGCAGCCCCTGCCCACACTTCCCCCTCTAAAGTGTTATGCTTATGCTTGTGTATGTTCCACATTCTGGACATCACTTGAACTCCCTATAGGCTCTCACTTTCAACATAGTACACCTGCAATCTCTCCAATCCTCTTTTATCCCCACTACCATCTTTATCCTAGTCCAGGTTCCTACCATCTCTGAGAGTATTGCACTAGTGTTCTGTTCTTGACACCCTCAAATGTATCCTCTAGTAGGAAAGCTTTCAATAATCCCTTTAGTCCTTCCACTGCCTACATAAATTTCAATTCTCAAAATTATATACATACTTCTTATTTCTATAGCTTCATCTTTTGATACTTCACTACCCACACCCTGGTTCCTCCACACACTGTGACGTCCACACTTGAAAGTTCCCACATAGCATGCTAAGTGATTTTATTTACTAAACTTCATATTATACTTATTCAGAAACACATGGCTTCAGACTATGAATTCTGACTTCACAGTTAATACTCTTTTCACCAATCTAAGTTTTGGTCTTCCATATCAAACTAGGTAATGTAAAAGATAATTAAAAATAAAACACATAAAATATTAATTTCATCTTATCTATTTATCTAATAGGATATGCATCTCAAAATCTGTATTTAGTCATTAAGTAGCCTACATTCAGATCTTTTTTTTTTTTAATGACTTAATTTTTTTTTTTTTATTGAGGTATAGTTAGTTTACAGTGTTGTGTCAATTTCTGGTGTACAGCACAGTGCTTCAGTCATACATGAATATACACCTATGTTCAGATCTTAACGGGTGATTGAAGAAGGACTCTCCAGATGAAATCTAGCTTATAAGAACAATTGATCTGGGAGGTTAAGAGCCCCAAAGGTTGCTCTTTGCTTATTACTCTTAGCTCTGATACTAAGTAGGTATGTAGCTTATAGGTATAAATTCATCTCTTTTGAGCCTCAATTTCACCTTCTTACAAAGAAGGGTTTGGATGAGAAAGGATCTCTTAACCTGTAGTCCATGGATTTTCAAGTCAGGTCATACATACATAGACTTGAGTGGGGTGACCATGAATCCCTTGAAACTATATGCACAATTCTGAATATAAATTTGTCCAGTTTTCTAAGGAGAGTTCATGATTTTCGTTAGATTCTCAAAGATGTTCATAAATTCCAAAGTGGTTAAGAACATTTGAATTAAAGAACTTCTTATAACCCTCATATAAGTCTATAAATATTTAAAAAACTATGGAATGTACAGATCATTGGTTTAGCTTTTACGACAAATTTAGATTGTAATTACTTTTTTCTGTTTTTTGTTCTAGGATCTAAATCTAATAATTTTAAGGCTAAATTATAATTCTAGGCAAGTTACGATCAAGTCAAGCTTACACTGCCATTTCTTACCAGAAGAAAGGCTAATGTCAAAGGTGAAGACCCTAGAATTATTTGACAAATTAACACAAAATAACTTTTCTAAGGTTCTAAGGGACTGAGATTAAACAATGACTCAAAAAAGTTACGAATTACAGAAGCAAAATACCACTCAGCAAGAACTGTAATGCATATGAACTATAATAGTAAAAATAATCACAGCCTATAGTCCACTTATTTCAAGCAATAGTTAACATTTCTAACTAGCAGAGGTACTTTAATCATTGTATCCTCTGTTCTTTAGTTAAACTTGCTTCCTTAATCAGTTCTTCATCTCCAATTGCTTGCTTGGCATTTGCCAACTAAAATTCAAAGGATATTTATCACCATCTTTCTGAAAATCAGACCTACCTCCTTCATTATCTCTGTAATGGTACCTCTGTTCTAGTTATGCAGGATCAAGAATCAATACATACGAGTTTGGATGAGGGGCAGTATCTCTCAAACCTACAACAAATTCAGGTAAGAAAAAAGAAAATTACTGTTATTCCCCTATTTAGAATAAACTATTTTCCTAAGAATCTAAGGACAAACCAGTTTCTTCATAAAACATTTGCAAAGAATAAAAAATGAAGAAACATATATTAAGAAACATCCCCCTCCAAAAGACAAGACATTTTGAGAAAATTGAAAATTTGAACACTTACTGGATAGTTGATGTCAAGGAGTATTAATATTTAAAGATGATATATTTATAGATGAAATAATACACCTGGGAGTTGTTTCAGAAAAATATGAGGGAGGGGAGTGTAGAGAGTATGGTTCCAACAAGCTTGGTCAGAAATTCAGAACTGATTGAAACTGAGTAAGAATATATGGTGGTTTCATAGCAAAAAGTTAAAACAGTTTAAAAAATTCTGAGAAAAAATGTGCATATTGCATCACTCTTGAGCAATGAGCCATACATAACTGGAATCTTAAAAAGGAAGAGTGGGTTGGTGGTATTCGCTTGGTTGTCATGCAAAACACAAGAGGATTTTATGACCACTTCAAACTAGAGTTTGGTCAGTGAACTTTCTGTCATACCAACTTTACAGTCCAGTGTTTATCAGATGGGACTGATAGCTCAAAGCATGCATTTAGAAAAATCTTCACATAAATAATAAAATTAATTTGTGTAAAAAATAATATGCTTCCTATGACAAAAATTAGCTAAAGGGTTAAAATTTAAAGTTTTAAAATGAGCAAGGCAAACAGCTTAAGATTCAAACAAGCAGAATTTGTACAGCAAAAATTAGTTTCAAATTACATTATTACTTTAAATGGGTGACCTGATGAGTTTTATATTTGCAAAAGTAATCTCACCCAAGTTGAAATCAATAGTTCTGAAGATGCAGACCACCTGGACACTGGGATAGTGATCAGGATGAGTTCTTTGTCTAACTAAAAGTGGTGTGTGGGGGAGGGAAAATCATACATTTTCTTGCTTAAGTTCACTTTCTAAATGAGCATATGATAATTTGGTCATGAAATCTACATTGGACCAAAAAAGCTTGACTTACCTGTCTTCATGAAATAGCCTACAGCCATTCAGAATTTCCTGTGTACTTCAGTTACTTCAGATACTCAGCATATCTACTGAATAAGCTATATATGTTTTCCCTAAAATTTCTGAATTTCTTCTACTAGAGATTACTAAATTCTATTGTCCATATTTGTATTTTGGTATGGATTTTAAAAAAACTACCCAATCTTTGTCAAAATAATAATAAATAAATAAGAAAACACTAAATTTCGTATTAATATATTAAAGTGAAGACATACTTGGAAATTTTTATATCAAATATAACATCTTTTCAATACAAGTCAATAAAACATGATAAAGCTTAATATAGTATCAACAAACTATAGGTTAAGATTGTAATTTGTAAATCTCCAGTACTTGAAAAGTTTGATTTTGTATAACTGACCGCCAAGGTCTTAACTTATTTTAGTGTTAAAACCTAAAATATATTGAAGAAATCTACTTTTTGAAAATATTGGTTTGTATATTTAAGGGTTGAGTCTTACCAGTTATATTAGCATTTGACTTATATTAGCTAAAATATTGGGGCTTAGAATATATGGAAAATTCCTAAAGACAGCAAGCAATTCCTCTATGACCAACTGAGGCTGCAGAGGCCTTACTCTAAATAGGATCCTCAAGAATATATACTCCAAGGATGCTTTAAGAACTGGTTTCCTTTCAAAAAGGATCATCTCCTTTAATGCTTGATGTTCAGTTAGTTTAAAGCAGTGAGACGCAATTACTCCAACTTCAAATTTAAATCCCTACTATAACATTTGTAAGCAAATTACTGAATCCTTTTGAGCCTCAGTTTTCCTTATTACAAAATGGTGACAAAATATTTAACTAGCAGAGTTTTGGTAAGAATTAAATGACAGAATGTATCATTAAATGTCAGGATCATAGCACTCCAAATTGGCTCTTTACCCACATCTTTATCCTTTAGACCTTTAGAGCTTTATAGGCTGGACTTTATTATATGCTTATTTTTTTCCAAACTGGTATTTTATTCTTATTGATATATTATTGTTTTCACAAGCTACCTCAAATCCTTTGCTGATAAAAGAAACTCCAAAGGAGAAAAAATCCAATCTAGTTTTGTCCCACGTAGTTCACAGTAAAAAGGACGAGAAAACATGCAATTAAGTGGAAGAAAAAGAAGAGTGAGAAAACATTTCCTTCAAGAAAATGTTCTGAAAGAATTCCACATAGGAAGTAGATCCTGTAAAGTTATTTTCATAGTGGTTTAATAGGTGTTCACAAAAAGGTATTTTATGGCGATGTCACTCTTCCTCACAAATTGAGTATCTTCATTTATTGGCCAATTTCATAAAACTTAACATTGTAGAGGTCAGTTTTAAAAAACTGACTTAAAAATAATACATATTTTTAAAAGACTTAAATTTGAAACAGACCTCATCCCCTGTTAAATTGTAGGCATTACTATTTCTGAGCATCAACTATGCAAATCAACTGATTAAATACCCACATCCCCAACTGTAATAACAAACAAATAAACGACAACTGCTCCCAAAGATGTATAAAACATTTAGATAGAAAATGAATAAACATCTCAACTAGTAAAATTACTCCTTTTTCAGCATTAAAAAATAACTCGTGAAAAATGTAATGTTATTACGAAGTGTCATAGTCATCTCAATTCTATTTCTAAAATAACACATGGTATAATTTTAACTAAAAGAAATGCTAGTTTCCCAAAATAGCATGATTGTTACCTTTCCCCAAGATTGTTACCATTTCCCGAGGTTTAAAAAATAAATATTACCATCATGACATCACTAGAAAGAAATTGAAGCATACAAGGAATAAACTATAGTTTCTTTTTATATCAAAATGTACTCTTGAAAATGTGTTTGGCACAGTGCTAAATCATATATAGTTAATACTAAATATTGCAGGATACAATAAAACCCTGGAGTTAATTGTTTACACCCTCTTATGGGAATGAAAATAATAGATACCAATTATTCAGAAGTCAGCCTATACAAACTGTATAAACAATATTTTATGTTTTGTTTTGAAAACCAGTGATATAATAAATTTTACATAAAAGACTGCAAAATAATATAAATGGATTTAAACAGATCTTTACAATAAGAAATTCAAATGGAAACAGACAAGTAACAAAGAGAAGTAAAAAAATTTATTGCAGTATTCGCTCCACCAGATTGCCTGGGGATCCCTTTTCTTGTATTGTTTTCAGGGTGACCTAATACATCAAAATCTACATTTACAAAAACTCCTTCTGCAGATAGGTCATAGATACTGCATGCTTTTTTTTTGTTTTTCCAACAGAATAAATTATATATCCAGGAGATTCTGCCATTTTACAGCCTGGAAAAAACAATGCTTCCCTGGAAACTGGGCTAAGCTAAAGAAAGCCATCCGCTGCTAGGTTAAACTCCAAGAACACTTTATTAAGAACATTAACAGACTAATTTCCAACATTCACTTGTTTATTTTTTAAACAGAAAGTTTTTTTTCCAAGATATAAACAATTTTTGTTAAACTATAATACAGTGGGAGTAAAAATGAACTGAGAATCTGTTTCTGCTGCACAACAGCGAAGGGAGCTCCCACAAAAATGTTTGCCCAACATTTCCTTCTTTTGTTCCTGCATCCCAGGTTCCATCCTTACTCTTCATAAAACTGATTTTCTTTTTTTGCCAGAATGTTGATATTTCAAGTTTTTCTGCCTTTAAAAAAAACTCCTGTAAATTTGGCTGCATGTACAAATTCATTAGCTGGAAGTCCCATCCTTGGCGGCATACAGGGATCGTAAAGTCTGAACAACTTTATTAGTCAGCTTATTAGCACTCGTTAGAGCAATTTTTTTGTAAATAATGTCTGATTCTTTAATAGTGTCTACCCAAGGCACCAGTTTGCGGCCATCACGGCGCTTAGCCTCAGTCCAGGAGCCACTGTAGGAGCCTGCCATCCACTGAACACTGAAGCCACTGCTGGTTTTCTGCACTACTCTTGCAATTTGTGGTCGGTCTTTGTACTTTGGACAGCAAATAGCGATGACATCCATGACGTCAACACTTTCATTCATCTGTGCTGCCAACTCCGTAGAGTCTGAATTTCGTTTTGACCTTCTCAATGACTAAAACATTGGGAGGGGGGAAAAAAGACCAAGTGTTACACAGAAGAATTTTAGTGAAATTATTGTTTTTATTGCTTTTAATCCCTTGACGCCGGGAGTTGGGATTTCCCAGCACACTTCCATTGCCGGCAATGAGACGCACCGTGACCGCCAGCGCCAAGGGGTTAACATATACTTGTAAAACCATGTAACTCTTAATTTGTACCCGTGTCTTTACTCTTATTGATATATAAAATTATATATACATATGAACCATAAAGCTACATAAAACTTAGCAACAATAAAAAAGGATAACACACATTAATACAATTCAAAGAAAAATTAATAACCTTTTATGCTGGATAAATCTCATTTCTGTTTTTTTCTTTTTTATTGTCTTTTATGTTAAACTTTCTACAAAAGGATGTATAAATGGTTAAGTAGAGAATATCTACAAAATATTGTCTCTCATAAGTATTACATTACTTGGTGTACATTTAATAGACTGACATGTATAAGCACATAAAAATCATTTTACGTAATACGCTGCGAAATACGTTGACTCCTCCTCCGCCTCACCCCTGAAGTGCCTCCTCCTCTATCCTCCCCATCACTTTCATCATCTTCTGTCTCTGCTGCTGCATTATTTTTAGGGCTGCCTCCTCCAAGCAGCGAGGTAATTGCTTTGTTCCGAGCATTTGTGCTGGCTGACACTTCCCCTTCTTCCTCCTCTTCATCAGGGTCCAGATGTTCCATGAGAAGTTTGAACTATGAAAATTAGATATTAATTTAGAACTTTAAGCAAATATTTCAAACAAAACTGTCAAATTCCTAAGTGTTTTTCTTGCTTTTACATTTTTTTCCCTAAATGTTTTCCATGGATGTAGTTTGATGTGGGTGAAACAGACTTTAGCTACTGTCCAAGTCCAAGCTGGCAAGCATTTTCTGTAGAGTCAGATAGTGGTTTTATACCCAAATGAATGGGCATGGCTGTTGCAATAACATTTTACTTTACAAAAACATGCAGTTGGCTAGTTTTTTCCCATAAACCAGATTCTACTGACCCTGGTCTAAGTCATCAAGTAGCTAAGTGATTAATAATTACTGATAGACATTTAAAAATTTTCTAACCCCTCTGCTCTCTGCCAAGATAAGAGGATACAAGAGGAAGCAAAAGATGTCAAAGAATTTTAAAGAAGAACTAAAATAATTTTCAACTTTAGAGTATAAAATTCGCAGTCTATGAATGATATGAAAACCACTGTGGAGGTTACATTCTTGATCAAAAAATCATTATTAAGCTATGTTCAGCTACCTGCTTTAAGTACATTAAAATTAACTTTATTTTCACTTTTTAGGACAGTCTCAAAACATTTTTTAAAACTTTAAAAAATTTTATTATGGTAAAATATATATAACACAAAAGTTACCATTTTAAGCATTTTAAAGTGTTTAATTCATTGGAATTAAGTATATTCACAATGTTGTGCAATAACCACCACCATCATTTCTAAAACTTCTTCATCATCCCACACAGAAAGTCATCTTGTACTCATTCAGTACTCTCCATTCTCCCCTCTCCATCGGCCCCTGGTGACCTCTATTCTATTTCTTGTCTCTCTGAATTTGCCTATTCTTAAAGACATTTTTAAAAGCACATTTTACACACACGCACATGGAAAAGTAGTAACACTGACCGCCAGAGGGGAAAAGAACACAATGACCAAAGAGGACAGGAGGGCGACTTTTCATGGTTTTTCCTTTTACGAAATATAAACCATATAATCCACTGAATTAAAAATTTACGTATATGGGGCATAGCTTTTTCCTAACATTTGCCTAAAAACCTTCATTTTTGCTAAAATAAAATTAGTGTTGGGCTGGTATTTCCTAAGAAAAAATAATTATGATGCAGTGAGTTAAATAAGAAAGGTATTCTTAAAGTAACTCATTAAAATAATGGTGATGGTTCATGAAGCTTATCTTCAATATAATGGAGGTAGCTATCTCCCCACCCCAGAAGTTGACTTTTCAGAAAAGCCATTATCAGAAGGAAATACGTTTTGGTTTTACTACTCACATCTAGATACTGTTTTACTATACTCCTCTTCACATCTTCAGTGATTTTGGAATTAGCCATATCACTCCGCAGGAAGTCCAGTGTTTGTTTAGGATGAAAATGAACCCCCGTTTTTCGGTTTATCGCTTTATCATACACTTTTGCAGATTCAGATGGAGAGTATTTCTGAATTTTACTGTTTTGGGGAAATAAAACCATTAATTAAAAATTTTTTTTCAGACATTTACATTTAAATTGATTCTAGTTAAATTTTATTTACTTGTAATTAAACTTCTTGTCATACAGATTTCAACCAGTGAAATTGTATATAAAAATATAATTTAAAAAGGGAAATAAAGACAAAGATTAAAAAGAATAATATTCTCTTATTTCTGTTGTTATTTGTCTTGAATAGAGACTTCATTTCAATGAAAGTAGCTTCCCATGTCTATTTTTAACACCATGATTATGACTGTAGGACAGTTTTAATACAAGTACTCAATGCTTCCTAACTGGTTTACCGCCTTCTACTTTTTTGACTCCCAACTATTCATTCTCTACACAGCAGCCAGAATGATTGTTTACAAACCTGTTTCATATTATTAACAACTGTTTAAAAATCCTTCCAACTCCTTAGCACTACTCTAAGACCTTACAAGGTTTTAAATTATTCTGCATTACAAGTATACCTTGGGGATACTGCAGGTTTAGCTCCAGACCACTGCAATAAAGCAAATATTGCAGTAAAGAGAATTGTATGAATTTTTTGTCCCAGTGCATATACAAGTTAGTTTACACTGTGCTGTAGTCTATTAAATATGCAAATAGCATTATATCTAAAAACAATGTATATCTTAATTAAAAAATACTTCATTGCTAAAAAATGCTATTATCTGAGCCTTCAGTGAATAATTTTTTGCAATAGTAACATCAAAGATCACTGATCACAGATCACTATGACAAACATAAAAAAATGAAAAAACTTGAAATACTGTAAGAATTACCAAAATGTGACACAAAATGAACAACTGCTATTGGAAAAATGGCACCGACAGACTTGACACAGGGTTGCCACAAACCTTCAACTTGTGAAAAAAAGCAGTATTTGTGCAGTGCAACAAAGAGAAGTGCAATAAAACAAGGTGTGCCTGTGGTTGCCAACATTTAACATCAAGATATTTCTCATTAAAATCTGGCGTATCTAGCTTCTCTTAGAAAAAAAAAAGGAAGCTATAGCCACATTATGCCCACCCTCTTTGGTGGCAACCAGTTGATGAACATCTGAGTAATATCTGACCCCTTCAGATGAACCATATTATTTCCATTTTGCCACTGATCTTCTACCAGGTCCACTCTACTCATTTCATTATCTGTCCCCATGAACATTTGACTTCATACAGTTTCAATGAATGTGAAAAACTGTCCAAAATTCCAAGCGTACAGGCAGAAAAGAGATACCTATAGTGACTAATGGTAGGTAAAATTACAAGGCAGTCTCATTTATTAGTACTTTTCTATATCTTACTTTATAGAGTACATTAAAGACTACTGGGGTCTGCCAGAACTCGGCCTAGTTGGTCTACATTTATTCTTCATTTATAGCTCTCTTTAAAAACTTAAATTTGCAATCCATCTTAAGATTAGTCTAATTCTCCATTTTTTAAGGAAATCAACAAAATAAATCCTTTGATTTATAATGCATTATTGCCAATTAGAGAAATTCTGTTTTCCTCTCTTCAATAACAGCATGGACAAATTATGGTATATTATAAAACAAAATACTATAAATCAATAAAAAGGAACAAACTCCTTTTTTAAAAGGGGCATTTTTAATATTAAATTCAGCATACAGTCATAACTGGGTTTCATATTTGTTCATTCTCCGAACAGAGCAAAGTTTTTTCTCTCACTGCTTATGGAAACTTACCTATCAGAAAATCCACAGAGATTCTTCAAATGTTGTTTTAACATCAGAAGCAATAAAATACCCTGGGAGACATTTGCAAACTCAATTAAAGGAGCTGAATTTTCTGGCAAACATTTCATCACTGAATTTATATCATCTTCTGAATCTGAATCTGAATCTGAATCTACACGTTTCCGGGACTTCCGAGGCCTGGAGACTTCTTCTTCGCTCTCACTTGACTCATTTTCCTTACCAGGAGATGATTTTCTCTCTTTCCTTTTGTCTTTTACCATAGACTGAAGAAAAAAAAAAAAAAGGAAATTATTCTGTTTAAAAATAATAAAAACAAAATACCACTAACAAATATACATATGCTCCATTCAACAGCTTCAAAAGTGTCCTTAAATTATTATCTTGTATGTCGAAACCCTCTGATTTTCCATAAACAACTGGAGATGTAACCCATGGAGGAAAAATTAGGTTCAAGACTAACTAAAATACGCCCCTCCAACCACTGAGTCACCCTCCCCAAACCCTTCTGAAATATCACTCTAAGGGAAACAACTTTCTTACAGCAGAGTAATGAAAGATAAATTAATTTAAATCATTTTAGACGAAAAGCAGTAATTGTAATTTAACTGAGGAAAATATAATAGGCTTGAACTCCCCCAGCTTCTGTCAAACTAAGAACTTTTCACAGCAAGATGTGCATCTTTTCTTAAACTTAAATTCTGTTTCTTTGTATTTTATGAAACTGTCAGCTATTAAAAAGAAACAAAGTCAGCTGGTTTCAGGAGGCTGAAAAGACCAGCTTACAAAGCAATATTCAAAATTTAACTGTTAAGAAATAAAAGAGTAGAAACATTTACAAGTATATCCACAACAGTAAGTGAAGTAAAAATAAGATAATATGATGGCTCAAGTTCCTAGGAAATTATTAACGTCTCAAAATGTAATGTGCACATTAAACACCTAAGGATTGTGTTAAAAATGCAGACTGTCTCAGCAGGTCTAGGGTGGGGCCTGAGGTTCTGCATTTCTAATGAAGCTCTCAAGTGAGACCAGTGCTAACGGTCTTGGCCTGAACTTCAAGTAGCAAGGGCTTAGATACCTCTGTAATTCCAACCCTTAGGTATTAATCCCCCTGATTTACAAGTTTAACCACACTGAGTTTTGAGCACTACAATTCTATAAGATGAGGTATCTGCTTATATCGTCAGGCACATGAAAATATTCCAATTAATTTATGAAGAATGCACTGAGTGCCTACTGTGTGTCCTGGGCTACACCAGGTGCTTTTACAATTAAACCAATTACATTTCCTCCTAAAACTATAAAAGAAAAGACATAAAGTTCACAACAAGAAACTTAGTAAAGATTTTGGGCACACAATATGCCAGCTCCATTATGATGCTGGTGTTCAGGGATCAGGAAATCAACAGCATTACAAATTTTCTGTGTTTTCTTACTATATCTGTATCTGCTCAGGTATACTATTATTATCTACATCATTACCAGATTTATAAAATAGCGAAGTGTTTTAAAATGGGGTTTAAATGAATATATGAATGGATACCAAACACTTAAGGTCAGTGCTTAAAGTGAGAGAAATAAAGAAGTGGGATGACCTATCAACAGAACAATCCATATATGTATGTGTGTCATGTGTGTATATAAATATAAATTCCACCTAAGTGATCTGAAGTAAAATGGTTTAAAAGTCTTTCTTAACAGAAATGAAATGGCACCCCACTTCCTCTCCCCAATTCAAGCACTACCCAGATTTCAGTAAGTTCATTTAGAAAGATTTTATATACCTGTGAAAAGAATAAGAAGAACAATGAGAAACAAAACAGTGAAAATAGCATGCCTGCACTCTGAAAGATGCATTAAGAATAGTAATGTGTGTAACTTACCTCCTTGAAAGACTGCAGTAGGTTACTACCAGAAACTGAGAGTGTAATGTCTATATGATGCATTATAAACAACGGCTCTTCCTGTGTCTGGTATGGAAAACAGGCTAGATTGTCTGCTATATACAAGAGCATATTCACTTCTGTTTTCTGTAAATTTTAAAAAAAGGTACACATGTTTAGTGGATAATCTAGAAATCCATCCAAAAAGCCTTTTTAGAAAAAATAATACAGGGCACTTTCACCTCAGTTAATGTTTCAGAAAAAGAGAGAGAGAGAGGGAAGACAGAGATGGAGGGAAGAAAAAAGGAGAGGGGGGGACAAATGGATTTTATAGAATAATCTTAAACCCATTTTAAGAGATTTCATAATGACTTAAACCATGGTACCTTAAGAAGAGGTGAAATTTTTTAGTGCACCCAAGTGGGAGTTCCTAAAGTTTTCTTATATAGAGTATATATGATAAATCCATACCACATCAGAAAGTATACATATGAATTCATAATTATTTGTCTTTGTGCTTCTAAGAGTTTAACCCATATGGAGATCAGTTACACACAGTTACTATTCTGCCCTCAAAAGTAAGTGGTAACTATAGTACTAATATGTGGGTTAAAAAAAAAAACAAAGTTCATGTACTCATAAAACAACTGTCAGTTTCCTATATAAACATAATTTAGAACATCAGAGTCATTCTGACAGTGCTACCACAGTTTCACACCACAAAAACTCTGGAGGTAAGCAAAATTTAAGGGAGAAATTATGATTACTACCCGTTTGCTTTAAAAAGAAGTAACAAACAAAATTTCAGCATTTTGTGATCATACAGAGTATAAATAGAAAGATATATTAATATTAAAATTCCTTAAAAATATTTACAGCTTAAAAAAAAAAGAAAAAGAAAAAATAGCAATTAAAAACACTCCTTCCTACTCTCTCTCTTCTGCTGTCCAAACAACATAAAATCCAACAGCAGCAATAGCCAACAACAAAAAACCCATAGGACAGATGGAATAAACTTGCTATTCGTTATCACGAGACTCATTCTACTTTTTATTTTTAAATATATATCTACACCTACATGTTAAATTTGGGGAATTGCAGACACAGAACCCTACCTCATCTATTAGTTTGAACATTTTACACACACACACACACACACACACACACACACACACACACACACACTTTCCTCTCAAACTGAAAATGTTCAGGACTACTCTGAATAAATCTTTTTAAAACTCTGAAATTCTTCAACTTTAGTCATAAAGTCCTATATTGCTCCTTCCTTTTAAAAATCAGACTTCTTTAAAAGAATAGCCTAGAGCGGCTCCTCCCATGTCTTCCCTACCAGTCTTTTATTAACTAAAATCATGCTCTGTCCCTCACTGCTTGGCTGCTTCTGCCTGCCAAATATCTAACTCCACTTCTCAGTAGCATTGAACACTGTTACCCACCCCTCCTTCCTGAAACCTTCTTCCTTAGTTTTCTCTTCTGAGCTCTTTGACTATTCCTGTTCTATCTCCTTCTCAAATCAACTCCTTTTCAAATGCTTTTAGCAACATTCTATTATTCTCTTAGGTGCTGAGAACAAAAATAATCCAGTTATCCTTTTGCTATTCTTCTCACAGTCTCGTTTAATTCATTCCTTCCTTTCCTTTTCTACTATCCATTCTTTTCTTTCCAACTGTCATCATAACAGATCAATCCCTTACTACCTTCAGTGTGAACACAATGCTAAAAAAATCTGTGTCCCGAAAATGATCTTCCACACCTGTCCTCATCACTGTATTGGACACTTTAAACAGTTTTCCACTGTCTACAAGATCTTCCATGAACCATGCCTCACTATGACCTTGCTTCTGCAGTTAAATAACAATCTATTCATTATTTCCCACACATTCTATCTTTGTGCCTTTATTCATGCATTTATCCCTGCCTTAAATAGTAGATCCATCTTATCTAATCCCCCTAGGCCTTCAGTGATTTGTTCCTCCTCTGACATCCTTTATTGGAGGTGGTCAGATGAAAGCACTACCTTATGAGAGCTGATTTCCAGTTTAACATTTCACATGCTGAGGTGACAGAACAGCAGGCAATGAAAACATGTAGGAATGAAGCTCAAGGAGGAGGCAGAGACTAGAGTAATATCCATACAAACCACCTGGTACTTGGATTATGCTAACCTTTAACTATTATTTCCTTTATTTTGTGTCCTATCCTCCCACCTGGAGATAAGATCCAATGAGGATAAGAGAATATTATCATACCATTTTGTACTCCTATCAAAATGTCTTACACATAATGAAAGCTTAATACTGATGATGATATGATGATGATGGCCCTTGTGATGATTAAATTATATTCCAAGTATTTCTGAAATAGATGTTTGTAATATTTATTTGCTAGATCATATACCCAAAAATTTCATGTAGTATTAAAAAGAAGAGGTCTAGTAAGGTATCTACATTCTGGTAATTTTAATTTTGCTTTACTGAAAAAAATCTGGTGTTGGAATAACAACAAAGTCAAGCTACCAAGTGATTAAAGTAAGAAAAAAATTTTTTTTTTCTTTTTAAAGCTTTACACACTTATACTAATTGGTAAGATCTATGTGGAAAGATACCACACCTGTCCTATTTACTATTTTATCTTCATCGCCTAGCACAATGGCTACCATGTAGCAGATACTGAATAAATATTTATGTAAAATGAATAAATTAAGAGGAAAGCTTAAAGAACAGGATGTTCATTTTTCTTGCCTTATGGGCCTGGCCAATGCAACTTGTGCAGTAGCCCAAAGGGTCAAAATTGTAATTACACAAAAGTGGGCTTTTCATTAAAGAGGTCAAATTGAGTAAGTAGGGATCTTAGCAGCCAAAAACCTAAAACAGTTACTCTAACAATATTTGAGTGTGATAAAAACAAGTGAAATCTCTCTCTCTCGCTCTCTCCATCTATCAAATCTATCCCCAAAAGTGAGACTTTAGTAACTTAGCTTATTTAAAGGTATGCTTCGAGAACCTGCTATCAAGGCTTATAAGATATTGAGTATGGTGACACAATTAGACTTTATCCCTCATTGTGTTATTCTCATAAAAAACTTCCCCTTCAATTTTGACTGCATACCTTATAATTAACATAGACTTAAAGAAACACACATTTAATACAGTCACTATTATTTACTAAAATGGTAATATTTAAAAATGTTGACTACATTAGGCATAAAATTCATAGAACATTTATTTTCTTAAAATAATAAGTTTGTTATGCTTACTGCTGTGTCATCAAAGAGGTTGAGTAAAGAAATTAGAAAGGCTCGTCTGTGCTGGCGGTTTCCACGGATCATGGAGTAAAGGTGTGAACACAAAGCACTAGAGGACTCATCTTGTCTGAAACCCCTTACAGGATCTTTTAGGCATGTGTTGATTGCCTGTTGCACCTGGTAAGACATCTTCATACCAGCCACCGCTTTCATCTGAAATCAATAAAAGCCTTATTTTTGCCATGGAAATTGAAAGTCAAATTAAAAATATAATTTTGAGCATTATACTACAAGGCTAACTTCATTATATGGTTTTATTTAAAATAATAAAAATCATAGAATCCAAGCGCTGGAAGGAACCTTGAAGATCATCTATTGCAAACTGCTCACTTCACAGAAGAAAAAAGGGAGACCCAGAGGAGCCATCACTGCTAAGATCATGCAATAGGAAACAGAACCCATGCGTCCCTGGATATTTAGTCCGGCACATGTGCTGGACTGTTATCTCCAGCTCAGTCGTAAGTTAGTGTGAAACAAGAATAGACACCTTGGCAGACAAACCTAGTAGCATGTTTAGAAGTGGATACTAAACAAAATATTTTATTCTAATACGAATGTGAACAGGACATTTGCCAAAGAAACAATTATCAGAGAAAGATGTTTGAATTTAGGTTATACAATTAAAATATACATACATGAATGAATCCAGCATATTTTTTGTCTATTTCCACAAGCTGCTGATCAGCCTTGTTCCGCATAGCTGGTTCTGGGATCTGTGCCCATAGCAATTAAATATGGTACACACTGGAAATAAAAACAAAGAATTTGTAAGACATCACAGTAGTAAAAGCTCTATATATATCTTGACATACATTAAAACTTGCTGTGTATCTGGGCTACATGAATTTAGCTTTACAGGCCTTCCTATTAATGCCGTGTTTTAGTGTTCTTTTAAAAATTATTAATCTTCGCTTAGATTTAGTCTAATGCAAAAAAGCCTGGAGCATCAGCAAAACTACTGATGTGGTGAAATTTAAACAATTTCACTGTGAATTTAAGGTTCTTTAAAATGAACGGGCTTCCAGCCTAAAAATATCCATTTAAGATTTTGATATATACTACAAATGTACAATCCAATGATTTTTTCAAACCTGACTGAATTTTCTGAGTAAAGATAATATTGGAGAAAAAGCAATTTGTCCTCCATACTCAAAACTAGAAAAATATAATTTTTTTTCCATAAAGCTGACTTCAGATATGGCTTCAATGATCAGACAGTTGAATAGGTAGTTAATTTGGTAACAGCCATACTCACTTGTACACTTATAAAGAAACACCACAACTATGTTTAGTAAATCTGAATCAGAGAGCAGTGAGGAAACCAGAAAAACAAGAACAATAACAAACGAACAAAAAACTTTGAAAAAGTAGACACGGCACCAACTGAAATGAGTCATCACAAATTAAATCCTGGAAAAAAGTCCATAAAAAAATACTATTAGCTTAACTTGCAAAATATGAAAATGAACTATATATCAGATAACATTGTATCAATGTTAAATTTCCTGAATGACTGCAT
The DNA here is from genome assembly GCF_009834535.1 of Camelus ferus. Lineage (NCBI taxonomy): Eukaryota > Metazoa > Chordata > Mammalia > Artiodactyla > Camelidae > Camelus > Camelus ferus. The sequence continues at coordinate 25,782,800 of NC_045698.1, read as the reverse complement.
TATGGTTTTGTTAGAGAATGTCTTTGTTCTTAAAAAATATATGCTGAAGTGTTTAGAGGTAAAAAAATCATGATATATGAAACCTACTATCAAATGATTCAGAAAAAAGTATATGAATGGAGAAAGAGAGAAAATTTGTGGCAAAATGTTAAATGGTGAATATAGGTGAAGACTATAAAGGAGTTTATTGCCCCACTCTTGAAATATTTTTTATTAGTGTGAAATTTGAAAGGGAAGTTTATAAGAAGATATAACAAAGGCACAACCAGCTCAGACCATTTAGAGTACCAGCAAAGAACCCTAAGTATCTAAAAAATTTGAGTCTCAACCAAGTACTGCCAAGTGATCTTGCTGATGACAACTGTGACTCATGAAGAACAGGCTAAATACTCGTTAGTGTGCTTTGTTTCAGGACACAGGGAGGAACACGGCATAATAACATACAGCATATTTTAGGGAAAGTTCCACAAAATACAGCCAAAGTAAAAATCTTAAAGGGCACAGGCTTTGGTTATCTAATAAATTCACTTCTGCAGCCTAGGGCACTCTCCTAAACACATGAGATGGTGTAAATACTACTATATCAGCATTAGCTGCCAATCCTCAGTAGTACTAATATGTCTTGAGTACATCATTTAGTCCACGCATCAGTGTTCTGAGGTGTTGGGCAGTTGATGTTACCTCCAGTTAAAGATGAACTGAGTTCAGATTACATAGTTTATTTTTCTGCAGACTAAAATCTACCCTGTGTTAACAGTTAGATTATTAACCCAGTTAACTTTCTTGACATTACATGCTGCTGGTTCTTAGGGATAAAAGTCAATATGAATTAAAATGAATCTATCATCTCTACTTAGAAGAAATAATTCTGAATACACATCCTACAGATATAAATTGGAAGTTTGTTTAATAGAGACAACATTATGAATATATGGGTATTTTGCAGTAATGATAACCTAAGAGACGGACTAAAACTTAGATTCTTAAGAGTTTGGGCCAAAAATAATAACCAAGAGGAATAAAGAACTACTTATTCTCTAATCATAATGTCTTCAAATAACAATAAATTTGGCTCTTTTAGTAACTACTGTTGCTATAAAACATACTTACTTGAACTGGATGAATAAGACCTTGGTTTAGAGTCAATGCAATGACATTTAGGGCAAAGTGGCGTACACTTGATTGGGTGTGAAAAAACGCCTCAAGCACCTGTTTGAGGTAAAGCTGCATGATGGAACTACTCATCCCTGAGGAAACATCACCCATTTCTTTTAAATCTTCCTGTTTTGCAACCTTCTTCCCTACAAAAGGAAGTACACATGTATATTAACTTTACTAAATGCACCAAATTAGGCCACAACCAAAAGCACAAAATGTTATAGCTGGTTCAATGATTCTTAATTTTTGTTGTTGTTATCTCTGTTAGAGACTCCTTTGAGGACCTGATGGAAACTGTAATCCCTCTCCCTCTGTCAAAATGTTAACATCAGCACATATATTACATTTTACAAACCGGAGTTTATGAAGGATTCTTATCTAACTGAACTCCTTCATGTAATAGATAAGGAAGTTCACAGATCTAGTTTAAAAAAGAGCCACAGAGTATGCTAACTGCAGCCACACAGTCAATTCTGAAAATGTGTTCTCACTTACAGTCTCGATCTGCCTGCTGCATACGTGTATCTTCTTCTTGTAGGTAGGTCTGGAGGTTTTTTAACACCTGTATTTTTAAATTTACTGAGGAGTTTTTATCAGACAAAATATTATTATATAGATTTTTCACCTCTTGTTCAAACATTAGACTTGGATGCTGAATAAAGGCAAATCCTAAAAGAGAGAGAAAAAAAACCTCTTGATATATTCATATTAAAATTAAATATAACATTTAGTGAAAATGTTGATAAATTATATATAAAAAGGTCCTTATTTCAAAAATTAAAGCTTAAAATGACTGGAAGAATATGCTGGTGGCCTTATCTAGAGAAGTATTAGAGCAGGTACTTCTTTCCCCATGAATTAAAAACAAGAAATTGCATTTCAAAGGGGAATTTCACACAAGAGGAAACCTTGAGGGAGCAGGGCCTAGTGGCTAGGGGAGTGGATTAGGAGTCAGGAGTCTTGGGTTCTATTCCTGGCTCCACCACTGACTTGTAGTGTGACCTTGGGTGAGTCAAATAATCTCTCTGTGCCTCAATTCTCCATCTGTAAAATGGGGACAATAATATTTACCACCCACCTACCTCAATGGGATGTTTTCAGGATTTAAGAGGTAATGTTTGCAAACATTTTTTAGATCCCTAGCAGAAGGTCCTACGTTGGTGTTGTTAAAATATATGTACATATATACAAATCCATCCATTTGATGAAACAGAATAATCCTAAAACAAAGTAAAGCTAAAAATATCTTCTATTTATTTCTCATGTCATTATAATGAAGTCACAATGCTGAATTCTATAATCACAAGTTAACAGCTACAAAATAATATTATCCACACTTATTTGTACAAAATGTTTATGTGAGATAAAATGAAGATCCTTGATGACAGCAAGTATTATTGATGCCAAATAACAAACTAAATTCAAAGCACAGAGTGATCATGCAACTAGCCCAAGGTCACACAGGGTAACTATGGCCCAGGCAAAATCTTTTGTTAACTGGCCTAGAGGCACTATTTTCTGGATAGTGTTGCTTCTTTAAGTTAAAATTCATACTATTTGTTCTCTGAATTAGATGTAACACTATTAGTTTTTGCCACTTTACATAACATTTGTCCAGATTGAATATTCAAAGGTACACATCTGACTTAATGGCAATCCTGCACCAATATAACTCACTAGTAAGTAGTATCTGTAATGTTTACTATCTTTGTTGTATGTAATTTCCTAAAAGGGATGAAGGAGGAATAAGGTATTAAGATTTAAATTTTTTTAAAGAAGTCAGTAAACATTTAATGAGGTTTGTGTAACTTAGAATCTTCCATTACTCATTTTTATTGAAATGACTGATATCAACAACTGTCCATGCATATTAAATTATAAACCTTGTTAATGCTATGAAAATAAAATTTCTAAATAAGTTATTAACCTTATTGAATAGCTTTACATGGATTTGAATGAAACAAAAACAAACAAAATAAAAATCTAGAGAGAGTGCTCTTCTAATTTTTTAAAAGTGCATTCAATTCAGGTACTTTAATGCTATCCTCATATTTCTCCCCTATTCCAGTCTCTTTCCAGATAAGCCACAAAGACCTAATTAACCTTCTGCAATGTATTTATTATATCAATGGTCCTGGAAAAATAATATAGGACAAGTATATATCCAAATTGTTCCTTTTGGGTTGATTAATTACCATGTACTTCTGTTACATAAATATCTGTATAGACTGCCTATTGTTTTGACTAGAAGAGGCAGCTGTAATGACAAAGCTTTGCAAAGAAAAAAATTTTAAAAATGTACAATAGCACAAAATTCTTCTTTATCATCTTTCTTTATTAAATTGCTTTAAACAATGTTTTTATGAAACCCTATGAAGTAGAAGCAGAAGAAAGTATTATCAACTCTATCTTACTAATGAGGAAAATGATGAAAAGAGAAGTTACATGACTTGCTCAAAGTCACCCAGGAAGTCACTGGCTAAGCCAAGAATGGAGCCAGGTGTTTTAACCTCTAGTCTTAGATTCTATATAGAGTGAACAGAAACGTACTTAAATTAACCAACAGTTTAGACTCACAAAATTTAAAAACTTGCTCAACCTCTTAATAACTAAAAACTATGAAGAAATTTAAACTTAACCTACCCAGACCAATGATGGCTTTCGTTTGTACTTCTTCATCTGAATGCTTTGTAAAATACATCAATAATTCAAGTACTTTATCCTTTATGTTAACCTGAGGGGAAAAAAACACATCAAAGTATATAAAGAAGAGCAACTTAGATTAGTTTTCAACTATAAAGGAAAAAAAAAACACCTAAAAGCTAACAATGAAAATTCCCACATATGAACTTTACTAAAGAATAAATCATCAATACACTTATAAATCCCTAAGCTTCAGAACAATGGAATTCATTCAGAAAGTTAAAAAACAAAGTCAGCTGCTGTATAAACAGTGTGCCTATTATTACAAAGCTGGTAAAACCTGTAAACGTATCTTGGTACGGACCAGTAACAGTTCATGGATCAGAAACCAGGGTGAGGACCACGTTCTGAGCAGCACTGCTTCAGAGTTAAACCAGACTACTCTAACGTCTTCATCCTGGGTTATGACAGTCACTTTCAATTCACTGGGTCACACAGTCCTATGTTTTTCAGCATACTAAATAATTAATATTAGGATCTTTACCTTACTGTTGCCTTTAAAATCTTCCAGATCAAAATCAAAATGCCGACATAGTGCTCCAACAGTGAAAAGAGATCTAAGAAGCGCTGGTTTGTTTGTTAGAAGTGAAGTGTTATTTGGGTCCTCTTGGTGCTGACTTTTTAATTTCGAGATGGCACCTAATAAAATAAATAATATTTATTTATAATAAACCCTCTATTCTTAAATTGTGTTCAAAGAATTACTGCTTATGAATTGAAATTAAATTTTACTAATAGTTCTAAGTATTAAATGTCTAGAATTATAAGGGCATTCCATAGAGCCTAAAAGAATTAATCAAAGAAAAAAAGGATATTTAAATTTTATTTTTACACAGTAGGCAAAAACCTTACCAAATTTACTTATGAGCAGATAAATTTCTGAAGTAATCGTATTGGTTTAAGGGAATACTAAAGATACTAGAAAGTATTGTTTCTGAGAGAGAACCACCTCTTACAATCACATGTCTTTTAATTCCCTTGATGCTACCTTTTACCAGATGTTTTAAAAAGGAGCTAGACACACTGCAGGATCTAGCAGAATAATTTTAAAGCCCAGGCACTGAACTTACCATAGTATCTATTGAAGCAGGCCCACACAAATTTAAAATTTTGTGTCACTTTATTTACAACTGCCCCAAGACAGCTTACACAATGTTGTACTACCTAAAAAGAGAGAAAAAATGTTACTGTTTAGACAAAAGTTAAAGAAAAAGGTTAAAAACATATGGCAAAGTTATCATTCGTGACACATACTAATCAACACAGAGATGGTAAACTGAATGCTTACAGTCATGCCATATTTGATGATAAGCTTCATTAGATCTTCTTCAATAGTTGCAAGGAAAGTTTCACTTGGATGCTCCATCAGTGGTACAACCAACTCTAGGATTTTTGCAACATTGCAGATAACCATGAAATCATTTTGTGTCTGTAAGAATAAAATTAGTGCTTTATGAATATCAAAATCTGAAAAGAAACTATATACATCTTTATGTTTTGGGGTGTTTTAGTATTATAAAGTTTCAGTTAAAAAAAAAAAAAAGCTCAACATTATTAGAAAAGAGCTTTTATAAAGTACGAAAGGAAGAACACCAGACAGTGATAGGAAGTTGGATTCTAGCTCTGCCACTAACTTACCATGCGATCTTTGGGTCACTTAATTACAATGCTACAGTTACTCTTTTCTTTCCCTAAAATGCACCACAAGTCCATTCTGAAAAATGGTGTTTAAATATCAAGAGAGTACTTCACCAAGACAGGTACAGTTTTTAAGATTACTATTTTTCAAACTAGGGTATGTTTACCCAATAGTTCTCAATTAGGGTGACTTTGTCTCCCAAAGGATATTTGGCAATATATGGAGGCATTTCTGGTTGCTAAAACAGGGATGTGAGGGATACTACTAGCATCCAGTGAATAGAGACCAAGGATGTGGCCAAACATCCTACAATGCACAGAACAGTTCTTGACAACGAAGAATGAGGCCCTTAATATCAATAGTGCTGAGGATGAGAAGCCCTGTGTAAACCCTTTTAATGACAGATGAAAATGTACAATTCCAGAACTAGGTGTAAGGCTTCTTTATTTTAAAATTTAAAATATTTTATGAAAATGTTCTTAATCTTAAAGGTTTTAAAACTTTGATTAAAAAACTAAGCAGTTTTTTAAAAAACAGAGTATTAAAAAAATCAAAAGGTATTAAGGATTTATAATAAAAAGTCTTTCCTACCTCTGTCCTTCAATCACCCAGTTCCTCTGCCCGTAAGTAACCAAAATCAGTAATTTTTTTGGTGGACTAAGGCTTTCGACAAATGTTTTTAGCTAGCTAAGTTATCATTCCTTATTCTTAGCAACAGGTTATTGAAACTCATTTTGAATTCTTTGAGCTTATTGTTCCACTGGTTAAAACTTTCACACCTTCATTCATCCTTTCAGCACATCCAAAGGATAAAATAAAAAAATAGGTAAGTGAATACTTTTTTCCAAGTAACACAGAAATCCTGTTGTTCCCTGCCATCTCCCACTCCCACCTCCTTTAGGCAACAGGGAATGACAGTGCGTCTAGGGATAAATTAGTTTTTGTCAAGTAAAATAAATTCACTTGAGAATCACTGCTACTATTTTACTTTAAAAAAAAAAAGTAGTAAAATTTTTTGAAACTACTCAACATTACTGGCTTGAAAAATCAAGTAAAAGGAGTATCTTCAAATCTAGAAGAAAACTCTAAATAAAGATGGAAATCATGAAGGAAAAGAGACACAGAACAGAATATTTGAAATGAATATACATAAGATAGTTCAATATCTAAAACATTTAAAGAGTATTCAAAAAATAGGAAAAAAATTCACAATTGAAAACTAAAATGGGTAAATGATATGAACAGACAAATTACAGAAAATCAAGTCCAACTGGTCAACATCGTAAAAAAGATGCTAACCCTTCCTGGAAATCAGGGAAGGGAAACTGAAGCAACAATGAACTATTCCTTTACACCTGTTAGCCTGACAAAGAGTACAAAATACACAGATAGTCATGTACTGGTTTCCAAAGAGGCTATGAAACATGTCCACCAGCAATCTGGCAAGATCTATTTAAAAACAAAATCAAAACTAAAAAAAATTCCCTCAATCTGGCAAGTCAATTCCTCAGAATCTACCCCAAAGGAAAAAAAAAAAACAAAAACAAAACAGCACCAGTATTTAAAGGTATATGAATAGAAATGATTATTAAGGAATTGCTTGTAGTGGCTATCAGTAGGAAATAATGTAAATACCTGTCCAAATGGGAAATGGTTAAATAAATCATAGGACATCCATATGGATAATATGTAGCCATTCAAAAGGATTAGATAAATATGTATTATCAGATGATTTGAGATTAGTAAAAATGCCTAACAGATATGTATATAACAAGACCTGATTTTTAAAAAACCTGGTCAACCGTGTGTGGGCACGCGCATGTGCAAATGTGTGTGCATATGTACATGCAATTATAGAACCTGGATAAAGTATGCAAGGATATTCCAGATTGCTTATCCTGAGATGAGGAGGAACACAGATGGGGGTAGGAGACAAAAAATTTTTAAAAATTTAAAAAGGTGTCTATCAATATACAAGATGGTCTTATTTATATATAACCTTATATTAGTGTATACATAAAAATGTTTATATGCATAAAAATTGTACAAAATGTTTTCAAAGTAACCTTGCTTTCAAAAAATATTGACTGAAATGAGGACTACTTATACAAGTTCCACTAGAGTCCAGATTCTACAGGCAAACACATGTGGAGTTGAATTCTAGCTTTGGGACTGGTAAACTGTGTGAAACTATGCAAGATATTGATATTCTCTAAGCTTTCATTTCCTTACCTGTAAAACTGAGACATTAATAACGGTATCTACTTCACAATGTGAGACAATGCATGTAAAATTCTTCATAGTGCTTGGCACTGTGCTCTATAAATATTAGCTATTATCAGCCACAGATTACATATTAATTTATTTCTGGATCTAACATAAGCCCTAAAGATAGAATTGTATGTTGTTTCAGAAGTAATATATATTGTTTTTGATGTACTTATCTTCTGGTACATTTTTCAGTTCTTAAAATTTCTCAGGACATTCTGAGGTTTTTACTTAGAATTTGTTAATTTGGATCACCAAAAACCTGACCATAGCAGCAAAACAAATTTAGTAAACAGTTAAAATTAGCTCCTTAGGAATACAACAAGTAAAAAACTATTTACATTTTTAAGTTTTTAGAGTATTTTAAAATTTAGTGTTGTAATAAGCAAGTTAACTCACCACATTGTCATAATTTTTATATCTTTGTAATAAGCCACTTAACTCACCATACTATCATAAATTGCTGGGTTATTTTATTCAAGCAATGTTTAATCTTCATATTTGACTTTGGGAAAATACAATATGGGTAATATTAATTTAAAATAACAGCCTAACATTGCTGATGATCCTTAGATTTTCCATATTCAGTATGTTGATGTTATTAAAAAATAAATAAAATATATTAAGAACAAATGAAAAGCAAAATCAGAATCCAAAAGACAGTAAATTTCTCAGTGACAAGAACTCTGACTCATACACCTTTGAGGTCTTAACAATAGTTACAATATTTATTAAGCATTACCGAGGGTTTGGCTTGAGAAGCTTACAGAAAAATGGAGCTTGAACTTTATTTATAATACATCAGAAAAATGTTGTTTGTAGATAACTTGCCACAAATATTAAAACGTATATTTGAGTACATGACCCAGTTATCTGTCAGTGAAAATGACTGTCATCTGTCAGTGAAAATGAAGATGACACAATGTGAATTTTAAATTTAAAATATTTACTGCTTGATTTATGTAAGAAAGAAAAATAGGATTGTTCTATACTTACACTACATTTAGTGGTAAGATATGGTTGCATAGTCATGGCATGTTTAACCATGAGCTGGGGTCTTATTTTGCTGAATAAGAACAAAGTGGTTATGCAAGCTACCAATCTTCCAGAATTCACACCTTTATTGTCAGAGTCTGGAAAAACAAACAGAGAAATAAGACACTAAAATACGACAAGGCAGTGAATATTATACAGAATGTTATATAAATTATTCAATACTATCTCCTGAATAGATTCAGTACATGCCTCAATATAACAGATAAGCATTTCTTATGAAACTAGACTTCCTGTATTCCATTTTTCCTTTGTTATATAAATCACATATATTAAGGATAAAGGACAAAGAGGCTGCACTATGGAAGGCAAGTTTTATACTCAGGGGAGTAGGACTAAAATTAAAATGTAGAATTTTTAGAGATGGGCTTTTGGGAATAAACATGGTGTCGGTTATAACTAAAAATAGGTGGAAATGAGTATAGGAAAGATTCAGCTGAGGTGATACTGTGTTCAAGGGGACCAGGAAAAAAGAGATGCTGCTGTGGAAGAAGAATGTGAAAAGATGGGAGTGACAGATTAAGAAGTTGGACAAGTGCTACATTAGAAAGGTAAACAAAATGCTGTTCAGGTGAGAGGAAACTTGCTAGTTAGGATATAAAATGGTTCTTAGGGGTTTTTAGAGAAGGTTAGAAACTTTTTAACATTAAGTGACAACAGTATCACCCTTGAATCTAGGAATAGGGGAAAAGGGGGAAGTGGAACAGGAGATAAAAAGAAAAAGAGGAAACATGGAAAATAAAATAAACAAAAAAAAACTGCATAAAAATATAAAGGATATCAACAATTTTCTTTAGTGCCATAAATGGTAACTCTGTAAGATGCAACTGGCTCTCAATTCTGAAAACTGATCAAGACTGACTATCGTTCCTCATTAGTGTACATTACGAGATAGGAAGTAATGTTAGTCTTGTGTGCTTTTAAGCAAAAGGTAACAATTATAACTTTTATAGTTTTATATAATTATTTATATTTTGATTAGTAACTTCAGCTTTATGACTGGTAAACAGTATGACAGATAATATACAATATTAAATATTTAAGGAATTTGTCAATTTAAAAAATATTAACAGCTTTCTAGGTCAAGATTAAGCACATTTTATATAATAATTATAAATGATATTGGGAATGTACTATAAGTCCTTTAAAAACATTTTTATAATAATGAAAACAATTTTATTTTGAGAGAAAATTTTACCTGATTTGAAAGATATTGAACCATTTTTAGATGGGTGCATTTAGCTAAATACATATTAGTCCCTGGACTTTTATTCCTCTTCATTATGACACCTAAAATCATATGCTATTGAAAGATATGTGGAAGAGATGAGACCTATGCTTTTTATACTGCTCTAGATAATATTAGTCAACCTTAACAATATAACCTAGGATTCAACATCAAACAAAAAACAGGTATCATTTAAAAGTGAAATAATTATGCTAAGCAGAGCTAGAGGCAAAATGAGAAATGTGCCCAAAGTATTTTAAAATATCTTATAAAATCAACTTAATGACCAATATATAAAATGTCTTACCAGCTAGAGATTCCTCATATTTAAGAATGTGCTCAACTAGGTTATCAACAAGTTGAGTACAAGCTTTCTTCACAGGTTTATATGAGGAATCCTCTTCGGACTTCAACAACTATACATGTGTATATATAAAAACAAAAATCCCAGTATAATTATTCATTAGACAATTATAATATAAATGCATTAGATGTGTCCATAAGTAATAAGCTTTTCAATCTGTCATTAACAATTTAATACTGAATAAGCAAATTAACAAATACAGAACAAATATTTTAAAATATCTTATAAACCAATCATTTATAAATACTTTCAAATAATTCTAGTATGAAGTATTTAAGTTGCTAGGTGTAGAATCTAAGGTAGAATATGAGAGAAATAAGAACAGTGACCTCTCCTTAAGAGTACCACTCAATACTAGTTGAATGATTTTAAAGAATTAGAATTCTATTCCTCATTATTTCCATTTCTTTAATGTCTCAAAAAAGTATATTATGGGTTCATTACAATTTAAAAATAATTGTAATTATATCTGAACTGTATTTTAAAATCTGCAATTATAAAACATAAGGCTAGATTTCTTCTGCTACCCTTTACCAAATTTTTATAAACAACATTAGAAAAGTGTTATGAATAATGACGTAAGGAAGAGAGACTATAGCCAAAAAATAAAAATCCAATCTTTCATAATCATAGATCAATGACAAACTCATCTAAGGTACATCTATTTTGCTAATAAAGATTAGCTAATACAATTCTGGGGATATTAAGCAACTTAAAATGCTGTAATTTCTGTGAAGAGTTTCAGTGCTGTCCAATGAACTTCCTGTAATGATGGATATGTCCTATATCTGTGCTAATACTGTTGCCACAAGACACCTGCAGCTATTAAAACACCTGGTATGTGGCTAGTATGACTGAGGAACTAAAATTAAAAATAAAAACTCAAATTACTTTAAATGAAAAAACACATGTGGCTAATATGGGGCAGCACATGTTTAAACCTTCACAAGATGCATGGATGATTAAAACTGGAAGCAATTAGAATAACCTATCACACACATCTCCCCCCACACTTAACTTAAATCAAAGCAAGGTAACTTCAATTTACCCAGTTTCAGCTGTGAACAGCAAATTCTCCTTGTCCTGTATAACTCACTTCCTTAAGTAGCTATAAAAATCGTATGCTAGCCTGGTCTTTCTCAGGCAGGAGTAGAAAATAACCCCTCATCCCTGTTTTTTCTTTTTCCTCTTCAAAACAACAAGAATATGCAAAAGTGTTAAACATAAATTTTCATTCATGACACATCACCAAGGCTGGTATGTGACCTTTTAATTTATTTATTTTTAAGTATTAATGATGCACTATGAACCCGACTCAAGAACATTTCCAATAACTTATATTTCCCAATGTGCTCCTTTATTCTATCTTCCTGTTTCACTTTCAAGATACCACTTTTCAGGAATTTTACCATTTCTTTGCTTTAAAAAATTGTCTAAGCTATATTACTGTTTAATTTTACTGGATTTTCAACTTTCTCCTGGGATTTGCCTTTTTCACTCAATACGTCACTAACTATAACTGAGGTTACTGCACAGAACTGTATTTTACTCATTTTCACTGCTATACAACAGGCCAATGTGTCTATACTGCAATTCATTTATCTACTCTTCCGAAGACAGGTTAATTATAATTTTAGTGGCATAATCTTTCATGTCTCCTGGTGCACATATGCAAGATTCACCTGGGTGTACATAACTTGGAGGGGAACTGCTAAGTCGTAAGATATAATGTTCAACTTAATGAAATAATGCTAAATTTAAAAAATTTTGTTGCATTATTTTCTCAGTACCAGTATTTAAGAGATACTACTTAATCCATCCATCTTTTCTCTTTCGCTATCAGCTGACTTCTCAAGTTTTGCCAATCAAATGGGTATAAAATGTGGTCTTGATTTTGTTATTTCCCAGTATTACTAATGAAGCTGAATGCCTTTTATGCCATATTTGCTATATCCTCTATGAAATGCCTATTCATAACTTTCTCCTATTTTCCCACGGGGACTCTTGCCTTATATTGGTTTGTAAGAGATGAGTTCTTTATGTATTTTTAATAATGATCCTTTTTCAGCTATGTGTGTCAACTATCTTTCCCAGTTTGTGACTTGTGTTTTCCTGATTCATAAATGTTCTTCATTTTAATGCAGTGAAATTTATCAGTCTTCTCAAGTTAATGGTTTTTGTGACTTAAGAAATCCTTTCGTAAGAAAGGTCAAAATATATTCACACATATTTTCTTCTAAAAGTTTTTAAAGATTTCCTTTAATCTATATGGAGTTAATAGTTGAGTTTAAGAATTAAAAAAAAAAAGCCTTATGGATAGCCAATTGTTCCAGACCCATATAGTGAAAAGTACATGCTTTCCTCATTACCTGTGTTGCCACTTCTGTTTTATAGTAAGTATATCCTATACATGTAGAGGCTTATTTCTGGGCTCTCTATCCTGTTCCACTGGTCTGTTCAGTACCATACTATCTTAATTACTGCATCTTTAAAAATAAATTCCTGATGTTTTGTTAAGGTAAGTCAGTGCTCCTGCATTTTCAGAAGTGACAGTTATTTTTAGCTCTTGGCTTTTCCAGATACAATCACCTTGACATGTTTAATAACTATTTCTTGCTTTTGATTTTGATGAGATCTCTTTTAACATCTTCCCATTTTGCATGTATTTCACTTTAGGTTTTATAGTTTATTCTCTGTCAGATTTTATTCCTAGTTTACTACAAGTTATTAAGGGTATTAAATTTTATCAAAGTTTTCTCCTGTGTCCTTTGAAATGATTACTTATTTTAAAAAATTCTATCCATCTTATTTTAATTAAAGTACAGTTACAATGTGTCAGTTTCTGGTGGTTCAGTATGTTTCATTCGTACATATACATACATATATTCCTTTTCATATTCTCTTTCATTATAGGTTACTAGAAGACATTCGAATATAATTCCCTGCTATACAGAAGAAATTTGTTGCTTATCTTTTCACATATAGTAGTTAATATCTACAAATCTCGAACTCCCAATTTATCCCTTCCCACCTGCTTTCCTCTCAGTAACCATAAGTTTGTTTCTTTCTGTAAGTCTGTTTGTTTTGTAGATAAGGTCCTTAGTGTCCTCATCTTCTTCTTCTTCTTTTTTTAAGATTCCACATATAAGTGATATCATATGATATTTTTCTTTCTCTTTTTAGCTTACTTCACTTAGAATGACAATCTCCAGGTCCATCTATGTTGCTGCAAATGGCATTATTTTTATTTTTATGGCCAAGTAGTATTCCTTTGTATAAATATACCACAACTTCCTTATTCAGTCCTCTGCTGATGGAAACTTAGGTTGTTTCCATGTCTTGGCTACTGTATATGCTACTGCTATGAGCATTGGGGTGCATGTATCTTTTCAAATTAGAGTTCCTACCAGATATATGCCCCGGAGTGGGATTGCTGAATCATATGCTAAGTCTACTTTTGGTATTTTGAGGAATCTCCACAATGGCTGCAGCAAACTACATTCCTCCCGGTAGTGTAGGAGGGTTGCCTTTTCTCCACACCCTCTCCAGCATTTATCATTTGTGGACTTTTTGATGATGGTCATTTCGATTGGTGTGAGGTGATATCTCATGGTAGTTTTGATTTGCATTTCTCTGATAATTAGTGATATTGAGCATTTTTTCATGTGCCTATTGGCCATTTGTATGTCTTCACTGGAGAAATGCTTGTTTAGGTCTTCTACCCATTTTTGCATTTTTTTTTTGTCATTAAGTTGTATGAGCTGTTTATATATTCTGGAAATTAAACTTTGTCACTTGCATTATTTGCAAATATTTTCTCCCATTCCATAGGTTATCATTTTGTTTGGCTTATGGTTTCCTTTGCTGTGCAGAAGCTTGTAAGTTTAATTAGGTCCCATTTGTTTATTTTTGCTTTTATTTCTATTGCCTGGGTAGACTGCCCTAGGAGAAACATTGCTAAGATTTATGTCAGAGAATGCTTTGCCTATGTTTTCTTCTAGAAGGTTTATCGTATCTCATCTTACATTTAAGTCTAAGCCATTTTGAGTTTATTTTTGTGTGTGATGTGAGTGTTCTAACTTCACTGATTTACATGCTGCTGTCCAGTTTTCCCAACACCACTTGCTGAACAGACTGTCTTTTCTCCATTGTATATTCTTGCCTCCTTTGTTGAAGATTAATTGACCATAAGCCTGTAGGTTTATTTCTGGACTCTCTATTCTGTTCCACTGATCCCTATGTCTGTTTTTGTGCCAGTACAATGCTATTTTGATTACTGTAGCTCTGTAGCATTGTCTTAAGTCTGGAAGGGTTACTCCTCCAGCTTCGTTCTTTATATTCAGTATTGCTTTGGCAATTCTAGGTTTTTTGTGATTCCATATAAATTTTAGATTATTTGTTCTAGTTCTGTGAAAAACGTCCTGGGTAATTTGATAGGGATCAAATTAAATTTGTAGACTGCTTTGGGTAGTATGGTCATTTTAACAATATTAATTCTTCCAATCCAAGAGCACAGGATATCTTCCCATTTCTTTAAGTCATCTTTTATTTCCTTAATCAATGTTTTGTAGCTTTCCGCATATAAGTTTTCACCTCCTTGGTCAGATTTATTCCTAAGTATTTTATTACTTTGAATGCAATTTTAAAAGGGATTGTTTCTTTACTTTCTTTTCCTGATATTTCACCGTTAGTGTAAAGAAATGCAACTGATTTCTGTATGTTAATCTTGTATCACCCTACATTGCTGAATTCTTTTATCAGCTCTAATAGTTTCTGTGTGGAGCTTTTAGGGCTTACCTGTATCTAGTATCATGTCATCCGCATATAGTGATAATTTTACCTCTTCTCTTCCAGTTTGGATCCCTTTTATTTCTTTTTTCTTGCCTGAATGCTATGGCTAGGACTTTCAATACTATGTTGAATAGAAGTGGTGAGAGTGGGCTTCCTTGTCCTTCTCCAGATTTACGGAGAGAGCTTTCAACTTTTCACCACTGAGTATTATGCTGGCTGTGGGTTTGTCATAAATAGCTTTTATTATGTTGAGATATGTTCCCTCTATACCAACTGTGGTTAGAGTTTTTATTACAAATGGGTGTTGAACTTTATCAAATGCTTTTTCTGTATCTCTTGAGATGATCATGTGATTTTTGTTCCCATCTTATTTTTGATGGATTTCAAAGTAAATTGTAGACATCAATATACTCCCTCTTTCCTTGAGATAAAATTTACATGAAATGATATGTACAAATCTTCAGTGTACATTTGCCCAGTTCTGTTAAATGCATTCACCTATATAACTAAAACTCCCTACCAATATAAAGGACAGTGTTTCTCCATCTTTAGCTTGTATCAGAATCATCTAGAGATTCTGTTAAACTGTAGAATAATGGGCCCCAACTTCAGAGTTACTGATTAATAAAGTCCAGGGTAAAGCCTCAGAATTTCATTTCTATTAAGTTGCAAGTAATCTTGATAACTTTTAGAACTACTGATACAGATTATTGCTATCACCTTCTAAAAGTTCCCTCATGTTCCTTCTCAGTCAATCCCTGGCCCCCTGCAACCACTCTTCAGATTTTTTCCAAATTTTTTCCAATATAGATTAGTTTAGCCTCTCCTAGAGCCTCATAAAACTGGAATGAAAATATGTACTCTTTTGTGTAAGGCTTCTTTCACTCTGCATAATGTTTTTATTTGTTACCTATGTTGCTGTATGTATTAATACTCTGTTCATTTATGAAATGCTGTACTATTACATTGTACGGATTCATCAGGTTTTTTATCCATTCATTGGTTGATGGAGATAGAGACAGCATTTGATTGTAAACTCAGGCAGTAGAAACCAAGCTGCTCCTCAGTCCTTTGCTTAGAAATCTCCTCAAGCTAAATACCCTGTTTCATCGCTTGAAGGTCTATCTTTCACAAAACACTGGAACACACAATTCAGCTAAGTTCTTTGCTGTGTTATAATAAGGACTGTTTTTTCTCCATTGTCCAACAGCATGTTCTTCATCTGCATCTGAGACCTCATCAGAACAGCCTTTAACCATCCATATTTCTACCAACATTCTGTACATGATTATATGTATGCTGTAAAGAGAAGGAAGCTTTCCCTACAGCTCTCCTCTTTTCTTTCTGAGCCCTCACCGGAACTGCCTTTAAATGTCTCTTTGCAGCAGTATCAGTTTTTTCTAGCATGCATCTCAAAACTGTTCTGGAGTCTTCTAATTATCCAATTTCAAAGTCATCCCACATTTTAGGTGATTTACTTAAGCTGCACCCCACTGTTGGTACCAAATTCTTAGTCAGCTTGGGCTGCTTTAACAAATACCACAGACTTTAACAACACCAAACTGTACTGTCCTGCCTCAGGGGTATATTAACTCTCCAGTCACACATTGTAATTTATTTTACAGGGTCTAGATTACTTTTCCCTTTAACAAGATATCACACTGGCCCATTAAATTGATGACATCACGCTGACTACCTGTAGTAAGCAACAAGTAGAAACTATACTTATTGGTAAGACATGTGTGTCAGAGAGTGGGAAATAAATCCAACAAATTTTAGGGGTCTTCTACTTCAGAGAGATTCCTGGGGGCCTACTGGTGTGGGGCATGTTGAGATATCCCTTCTAAAAGAATAAGATGTTGCATTTGGCAAGCTCTACAACCAGAAAAGAGGCTCAATGCCTAGTGGGCTTCTTTGAATTTTGGAGGCAACAAATTCCTCATTTGGGTTTATCAGTCTGGCCCATTTACTGAGTGACCTGAGAAGCTGCCAGTGTTGAGTGGGACCCAGAACAGAAGGCAGGTCTGGAATAGGTCAAGGCTACTGTGCAAGCTACTCTGCAGCTTGGGCCATGTGATCTAGAAGACCCAGTGCTTGAAGTGTCAGTGGCAGGCAGGGATGCTGTTTGGAGCCTTTGGCCAGCCCCAAGAGGTGAACTGCAGTACAGGTCTTTAGGATTCTGGAGTCTGCCATCCTCCATGGATAACTAAACTCCTTTCGAGAAGAGCTCTTGGCATGCTACTGTGCCTTAGCAGATACTAAATGCCTAGCCACGGACCACCAAATTATCATGCATTCCATGTTGCTCATCATGAACTGAGTCCTATTTGGTCAAGCCTAAAGTTGTGTGTGCATAGCAGCACTCACTCTATCATCAAATGGAAGTGGTAAATATGTGACTGGGTCAGAGGAGGCCAAATGGCACAAGTTAGTAACATGAAGTGGCCAAAATGTCTATGGCCCCCACTTCTGCTATACTGCCTTTTTTCTCCCAGCCTGTACCTGTGGCCTTATGGGGAATTCTCTATGATCAGTTGACAGAGGAAGAGAAGACTTGGGTTTGATTTATAGATAGGTCTGCACAATATGCAGGTACCACCCAAAAGTGAATAGTTGCAACAATACATCCCCAAAGGACAGTGGTGAAGAGAAATTTTCTCACTGGGCAGAACTTCAAGCTGTGCATTTAGTTGTTCACTTTTGTTGGAAGAAGAAATGACCAGAGGTGTGATTATACACTGATTCATGGGTTAATGGCCAATGGTTTGGCTGGATGGTCAGGGACTTGGAAGGAAGGAACATGGCAGTGACAAGGAAATCCGGGGAAAGTTAGTGACAAGGCATGAGAATAGACATCTCTGAATGCATTAAAAAGTGAAGATACTTATGTTCCACATGAATCTTCACCAAAGGGTGACCTCAGCAGAAGGGGATTTTAATAATCAAGTGGATAGGTTGACTTGTTCTGCAGATAGCTGCTCTGAGGATATCAACTTCTTTCCCTAGCTACTCCTGTCACCACCCAATGGGCTCATGAACTAACTGTCCACGGTGGCAGGGGTGGAGGTCATGCAAAAGCTCAGCAACATGGACTTCTACTCACCAGGGCCGATCTGGCTATGGCCACGACTAAGTGCCCAACGTGCCAGCAGTAGAGATCAAAAATGAGTTCCTGACATGGAATGATTTCCTGGGTTATCAACCAGCTACCTGGTGACAGGCTGATTACACTGAACTGCTTCCATCATGGAAGGGGCAGCATTTTGTTCTTACTGGAATACATACTTACTCTGGACACAGATTACCTTTCCTGCATGCAATGCTTCTGCCAGAACTACCACCTGGGGACTTACAGAATACTTTATCCACTGTAACGGTATTCCATACAGCATTGCTTTTGATTAAGAAAATCACTTCATAGCAGAAGTGCAGCAATGGGTCTATGCTCATGTTTACCATGCTCTACCCATCCTGATGCAGCTGACTTGATAGAAAGTGGACCAGTCTTTTAAAGACTCAGTTACAGCACCAGATAGGTGACAATATCTTGCATGGCGGTAGCAAGATTCTCCAGCAGGCCTTATGCTCTGAATCAGCATCCAATACACAGTGGTGTTCAGTCAACAGCCAGGTTTCATGGTCCAGGAATCAAGGGGTGGGAATGTGAGGGGCAGCACTCACCAAAGAACCATGACCACCTGAGGTGCTGGCTGAAGGCAAACGGAATGCAGATTCAGCAGTGGAAGAAGGTAGTTCTAAATACCAGCTGTGACCACAATAACAGTTACAGAAACAGGACTTTGTCATGAGTATTTCCTACTCATTTTGTCATGAATACATGTGTGTGTGTTTATGGGTGTGTGTTATATGTATGGAGGAGGGGGAGGGGGGCAGGGAGAAAGTGAGAAAATATTTTTGTTTTTTTCCCCTCTCTTAGCCCCTTACCATGTAACATAAAATGTATTGACTTCATATTATAGTATTTAAGGATTGTTAATCTGACATCATAGTACTTAAGTTATGGGATATCAAGAAGAGTAAACATCACTCAAGGACTTTTTCTTCTGGGAAAGAGGTTAGCGCCATTTTCCGTTGTATGCAGGATAGGTAATCATGTTAAGTGGAATTATGACCTTGTTATTGTCATTATTTGAAGATTAAGTATGGTTTAAGGAGATGTATATGGGTATCAAGTTAACAAAAGATGGAATCATGATGGTTAGTTTTAAGTGTTAATTTGATCAGGCCAAGGGATGCTCAGTTATCTGGTCAAACATTATTTCTGGTTGTTGGTCAATGAGGGTGGTTCTAAATGAGATTAGCATTTGAATTTGTGGACAAAGCAGACTGCCCTCTCCAACATGGGTGGCATCAAACAATCAATTAAGGGCCTGAATAGAACAAAAGGCAGAGGAAGGAAGCATCCATTCTCTAACTACTTTAGCTGGGACACTGGTCTCCTCCTGCTTTCGGACTGGGATTTACACTATCAGCCTCCCTAGTTCAGGCCTAGGAACCAAACTACTGAACTACACACTAGTGGCTTCTCTGGGCCTCCAGTTTGCAGATAGCAGATTGTGGGATTTAAGAGTGCCATAATCACATGAGCCAATTCCTTATAATAAATCTTTTCCCTTCTCTCTCTTTCTCACTATCTTGTTCTGTTTCTCTGGAGAACCATAATTAATACATGTCCCTTTTGAGTTAATCCCTGGACCCCTGCAATAACCCTTCTGATTTTTTCCAGTACAGATTAGTTTTACCTCTCCTAGATCTTCATATAAATAGAATGAGAACACCGACTCTTCCGTGTAAGGCTTCCTTCACTCTGCATAATATTTTTATTAATCATATATGTTGCTGTATGTATCAGTCTGTTCCTTTTTGATGCGAAGCATTATCAAATTGTATGGATATATTAGTTTTCCTACTCATTCACTGGTTGATGGAAATAAGAACATTTGATATAAACTTCAACAAGGAGATCTTGTTTTGGATTACAAAGGCCAGGAACAGATGAAATATAGGTTTATGCAAGTTTTTTCATTGCCTGCATTTTCTCATAAACTAAGAAAGGGTCACAGTCTTAGATCATAAGCAATGAAATGAGTGGCACTATAAAATTAATTTAATTTTGTGCACCCATCATAGGCTATGACAGTAGTTTCAACTAATTGGACCACTTTTAAGAAACTTAAAAAGAAAATGTAAGGACCTTCATGATAGAACTTTTTCATTCACATACTACTGAAAAACCACAAAAAGCTATGAAATCATTAAAAGTTATAAAGGAAATGAATTACCACACATTTGAAAAATGAATATACGTATGTGTATACAAATATTTGACATACTAACAAAATATGTAGTCGGTGAATAGAGTTTGATGCATGTGTAAATTTGAAGATATGTCACGTAGTATTTCAAATTTCCCTAGGAAACCACATTCCATGAATTGGGAAGCACCAATCTATAAGGAAACTGACCCAACACAAAAATAATAAAAATGAGAAAAATCTGAAATTGGATGGAATGGAATGTGTACACAGGAACTCAACTGGAAATAGCTAAGTGTGCTTGCTAATTATTCTTGACTTACGAATATTCATTAATTCCAGTAGTCTATTCTTTGTATCCTTCCTAGCTTCTCTTAACATTTATGCACAATGTTATTACAATTACTAAGAGTGGTTATATCTCTGACACATGT